>NC_064619.1:314518224-314821255 GCF_023898315.1 Schistocerca nitens | reverse complement strand
TCTTTATTCACTTCCGTGAAATGTGCAACACCAAACTCTTAAGACAGCTTTCAATAAAGAGTTATCCATTGCATCTGTTTGAAAGTTTTTAGAAAATGTATCTCAGTTATGACACTTACCATAGGGAAACCTCTTAACAAAATTTCCCACCATTCATATAAATTTGCCAGATGTATATCAATTTATTTATTTATTTATTTATTGTCTTTTTTTGCATATAGTCACCAACTGGTGACTTTTGCAAATGTCTTAGCATTTTTATACAATTTTTGTACAAACAGTAGGAATTTGCAATTCACATTTACAAGAAGCCACCTAAGGGTGACACACTTGGCAATATATGGTACAGTACTTCATAATGTAACATACAGTAGTTACACAGTATAGGTATCTGAATTTAGAGCTTGTTGTTACAAAAATAATATATATTACAATCACCTCAGAAAAGTACATCGTATAGATAGAAGAGTTAGGCCTACATTTAAGAACAGCTACATTTTAATATCAGTATTCATTCAGTGAGTACAAACATTTGAGAGTTAAGAATGATTTTAATTCCCTTTTGAATACTTTACCTCTGTGGCATCTTATAGCACTTGGCAGTTTGTTAAACCGTATCTGGCCATTTATCCAAGGACTATGATCTGTTGTCTTTAGTTTAGTTCTGTTTCTGAAGAAGCAATCTTTTTGTCTTGTGTTATGGGTATGCTTATCAGAGCATGTAGCTTCATTGTTTTTATGGTCCACAAAGAATGTTGCTATTTTGTGCAGATACAAGGAGTACACGGTTAGATATTTATGTTGAACAAAGGTTTCCCTGCATGAATCTCTGTATCCTAGTCGATGCATGGTCCTGATTGCTCTTTCTGCAGTGTTAGGATTCTGTTCATGTGTCTGTCAGCAGCACATCCCCATACCTCTATTCCATAATAGCAAATATAGTCCCATAATAAGCAGTTTTTAATGTTTGTTCAGAGGCAAAATTTGATAGTTTGCTAATTAAGTGCATACAACATTGATATGTTCTACCCATCTAAGATTTACGTCTAGGTATATCCTCAAAAAGTAAGTAGTAATTTGACTTAAGCCATCAGTTGCAGCCAATGTCAAGTCATTAGTTTGTTTGCAAAAGAACAAAAGTGAGGTATCATCTGCATAATTTACTAGTTGGGAGTACAGAGGTGCCTCTAAATCATTAATGTAGACCAGGAAAAGGAAAGGGCCCAATGCGGAGCCCTGAGGTACACCTTGTTTTACTGTTTCATAGCTGGTTTGGAAATGTTTGATCTGACCATTAATTTCATAACTCAGCTTTGTACACTGCTTACATTGGGTTAGGTAAGTGATCAGTAGTTGTAGGGATGTGGCATTTATATTGTAAGTTTCCAGTTTGCTTAGTAGTAGCTCATGGCCCGCTGAGTCAAATGCTTCAGTAAGGTCTAAAAATATCCCTCCTGTCTGCATTCCCTCATCCAGGGCATCATACGCCTTGTGGAGAAATTCGGTAATTGCCGTAATGGTACTGTGATGCTTTCTGAAGCCATGCTGTGTTTTTGCTAGTAAATTATTCTTTGTGAAATAATCAATAAGTTGTGTCATCAAAACAATTTCAAATATTTTACTGAAAATTGGTATTAGTGATATGGGCCTGAAGTTTGATAGCTCTTCTTTCGATCCTTTTTTATGCACAGGTTTAACTGTACTTTTCTTCAATATATTTGGAAGTGTGTGCTCCCTGACACTACTGTTGATCATATGGGTAATTATTCCAACTAATTCCTTATTGCATTTTTAATTATAATACTACTCAGTCCATTCCAGCCAGATGAGGTCTTATTCTTTAAGTTATTTATTATTTTTCCTATTTCCTCCACATTCACTTCCTTAAATTCAAAAGCAGTTTCAAGCCTAGGGTAAGGCTTTACCATCCAAGTCAGACCAGTGTTATTAACTGGGTACACATCTGAAGATATAAAATATTCATTAAATATATTGCAGATTTTATCTGGATCATTAATATGGTTTCCTTCATGTTGGATTCTGTCAACCTGAGCATCTAACTTAGTGGTGGCTTTGCGATATCTATTTATTATTTTCCATGAAGTCTTCCCTATATTTGATGACTGAGCTATTTCCTTATCTAGGATCTGTTTTCTTAAATTTGAGAGCTGTTCCTGAAATTGTTTTTTAGCTTGATTGTACTTATCCTTAAATATTTGCAATTTAGTTGACTTATGAAGCACACTTAGATCCTCAATATTTTGCCTGAGTTTAATCATGTAAGCTGGAAGAGGCAGTCTGGTGTTTTTTACATTTTGGTTGTGAGTTACTACTTTCTTAATTCCTTTCACTGGGCAGCAAAAATTAAGATACTGTAAAATAATGTCATAAAATTTGGCCCATTTGTGTTCGGACCCTTTTTGCTGAAGAACTGGTTGCCATTCCTCAGAGTCTAGTTTACTTTTTAAAAGCATTAATGTTTTTCTCTTTAAGTACCCTTTTATATTCTATGACCTTAGTCCTTTCTTGGATGCTTGTGTGTTCATAGTCTACAAATTGACCTTTGTGGTCTGAGCAGTGGAAGTCCACATTCCACCATCTAATACTATCTTTTACCTCTTTACTTAGTATTATATAGTCTATTCTACTAGAAGTAGACTGAGTTACTCTTGTATCTGAATTTAGTGCATTCATAAGATTATAGGAGTTAAGGGTATCTGTTAGCCTGCTGTTATGATTATTGCAAGATGTTGCCTCTATATTCAAGTCACCAAGTATTGTTACCTCGTCTGGGTCACAGTGTCCCACTATTCTACTAAAAATACCTATGAAACGCCCTACCTCTGATTTAGGTGGATGATAAATCCCAATAATTTTCTGTTTCATCATGCCCTTTCCACAACCTTTGATATGGAGTTCAACGCCTGTCACTTCAGTCAAGCCTTCATTATTACACAGATCTAGATGGTTTAATTAATTTACTTTGAGCTGCTCTCCAACAAATACTGCTACACCTCCACATTTAAGATGCTGTCTACAGTAGCTGTTTCCTAGGAAATAGCCATCTAGTTTAAAGTAAATAATTTCCTCAGATTTCAGTCCAGTTAACACAACTACATGAGGTGAATGATCATTTACCAAAGTCTGCAAAACATTGAGCTTATTTCTAAGATATTGTATATTTATATAACAGAGGGAAACATTCCACGTGGAAAAAAATATATCTAAAAAGAAAGATGATGAGACTTACCAAACAAAAGCGCTGGCAGGTCGATAGACACACAAACAAACACAAATATACACACAAAATTCAAGCTTTCGCAACAAACTGTTGCCTCATCAGGAAAGAGGGAAGGAGAGGGAAAGACGAAAGGATGTGGGTTTTAAGGGAGAGGGTAAGGAGTCATTCCAATCCCGGGAGCGGAAAGACTTACCTTAGGGGGAAAAAAGGACAGGTATACACTCGCACACACACACATATCCATCCACACATACAGTCACAAGCAGACATATTTAAAGACAAAGAGTTTGGGCAGAGATGTCAGTCGAGGTGGAAGAGTAGAGGCAAAGAAGTTGTTGAGAGACAGGTGAGGTATGAGTGGCGGCAACTTGAAATTAGCGGAGATTGAGGCCTGGCGGATAACGAGAAGAGAGGATATACTGAAGGGCAAGTTCCCATCTCCGGAGTTCGGATAGGTTGGTGTTGGTGGGAAGTATCCAGATAACCCGGACGGTGTAACACTGTGCCAAGATGTGCTGGCTGTGCACCAAGGCATGTTTAGCCACAGGGTGATCCTCATTACCAACAAACACTGTCTGCCTGTGTCCATTCATGCGAATGGACAGTTTGTTGCTGGTCATTCCCACATAGAATGCATCACAGTGTAGGCAGGTCAGTTGGTAAATCACGTGGGTGCTTTCACCCGTGGCTCTGCCTTTGATCGTGTACACCTTCCGGGTTACAGGACTGGAGTAGGTGGTGGTGGGAGGGTGCATGGGACAGGTTTTGCACCGGGGGCGGTTACAAGGATAGGAGCCAGAGGGTAGGGAAGGTGGTTTGGGGATTTCATAGGGATGAACTAACAGGTTACGAAGGTTAGGTGGAGAGCGGAAAGACACTCTTGGCGGAGTGGGGAGGATTTCATGAAGGATGGATCTCATTTCAGGGCAGGATTTGAGGAAGTCGTATCCCTGCTGGAGAGCCACATTCAGAGTCTGGTCCAGTCCCGGAAAGTATCCTGTCACAAGTGGGGCACTTTTGTGGTTCTTCTGTGGGGGATTCTGGGTTTGAGGGGATGAGGAAGTGGCTCTGGTTATTTGCTTCTGTACCAGGCCGGGAGGGTAGTTGCGGGATGAGAAAGCTGTTGTCAGGTTGTTGGTGTAATGTTTCAGGGATTCCGGACTGGAGCAGATTCGTTTGCCACGAAGACCTAGGCTGTAGGGAAGGGACCGTTTGATGTGGAATGGGTGGCAGCTGTCATAATGGAGGTACTGTTGCTTGTTGGTGGGTTTGATGTGGACGGACGTGTGAAGTTGGCCATTGGACAGGTGGAGGTCAACGTCAAGGAAAGTGGCATGGGATTTGGAGTAGGACCAGGTGAATCTGATGGAACCAAAGGAGTTGAGGTTGGAGAGGAAATTCTGGAGTTCTTCTTCACTGTGAGTCCAGATCATGAAGATGTCATCAATAAATCTGTACCAAACTTTGGGTTGGCAGACCTGGGTAACCAAGAAGGCTTCCTCTAAGCGACCCATGAATAGGTTTCACGCCGATCACCTGCCACCCTACCTAAAACCTCTTTCCTCATTACCTTAGCCAGCTTCATCCTGACCCACAACTTCTTCACTTTTGAAGGCCAGACATACCAACAATTAAAGGGAACAGCCATGGGTACCAGGATGGCCCCCTCGTACGCCAACCTATTCATGGGTCGCTTAGAGGAAGCCTTCTTGGTTACCCAGGTCTGCCAACCCAAAGTTTGGTACAGATTTATTGATGACATCTTCATGATCTGGACTCACAGTGAAGAAGAACTCCAGAATTTCCTCTCCAACCTCAACTCCTTTGGTTCCATCAGATTCACCTGGTCCTACTCCAAATCCCATGCCACTTTCCTTGACGTTGACCTCCACCTGTCCAATGGCCAACTTCACACGTCCGTCCACATCAAACCCACCAACAAGCAACAGTACCTCCATTATGACAGCTGCCACCCATTCCACATCAAACGGTCCCTTCCCTACAGCCTAGGTCTTCGTGGCAAACGAATCTGCTCCAGTCCGGAATCCCTGAAACATTACACCAACAACCTGACAACAGCTTTCGCATCCTGCAACTACCCTCCCGGCCTGGTACAGAAGCAAATAACCAGAGCCACTTCCTCATCCCCTCAAACCCAGAATCCCCCACAGAAGAACCACAAAAGTGCCCCACTTGTGACAGGATACTTTCCGGGACTGGACCAGACTCTGAATGTGGCTCTCCAGCAGGGATACGACTTCCTCAAATCCTGCCCTGAAATGAGATCCATCCTTCATGAAATCCTCCCCACTCCGCCAAGAGTGTCTTTCCGCCGTCCACCTAACCTTCGTAACCTGTTAGTTCATCCCTATGAAATCCCCAAACCACCTTCCCTACCCTCTGGCTCCTATCCTTGTAACCGCCCCCGGTGCAAAACCTGTCCCATGCACCCTCCCACCACCACCTACTCCAGTCCTGTAACCCGGAAGGTGTACACGATCAAAGGCAGAGCCACGTGTGAAAGCACCCACGTGATTTACTAACTGACCTGCCTACACTGTGATGCATTCTATGTGGGAATGACCAGCAACAAACTGTCCATTCGCATGAATGGACACAGGCAGACAGTGTTTGTTGGTAATGAGGATCACCCTGTGGCTAAACATGCCTTGGTGCACAGCCAGCACATCTTGGCACAGTGTTACACCGTCCGGGTTATCTGGATACTTCCCACCAACACCAACCTATCCGAACTCCGGAGGTGGGAACTTGCCCTTCAGTATATCCTCTCTTCTCGTTATCCGCCAGGCCTCAATCTCCGCTAATTTCAAGTTGCCGCCACTCATACCTCACCTGTCTCTCAACAACTTCTTTGCCTCTACTCTTCCACCTCGACTGACATCTCTGCCCAAACTCTTTGTCTTTAAATATGTCTGCTTGTGACTGTATGTGTGGATGGATATGTGTGTGTGTGCGAGTGTATACCTGTCCTTTTTTCCCCCTAAGGTAAGTCTTTCCGCTCCCGGGATTGGAATGACTCCTTACCCTCTCCCTTGGGACCCACATCCTTTCGTCTTTCCCTCTCCTTCCCTCTTTCCTGATGAGGCAACAGTTTGTTGCGAAAGCTTGAATTTTGTGTGTATATTTGTGTTTGTTTGTGTGTCTATCGACCTGCCAGCGCTTTTGTTTGGTAAGTCCATCATCTTTCTTTTTAGATATATTTTTTTCCACGTGGAATGTTTCCCTCTGTTATATTCATATCATTAATTTGAACCCAACAATGACGTTTGTTATTGTCACTGTTACATTTCGAAGTCTTTTCTGTCGTCTTATTTCCTCCTTCTGTTTTTGCCAGTAGTTTCCCTTTGTATTCACCTCCTCCTTTTTACCGTAATCCACTATACAATTTTATCCCGCCGATATATACTCAACAATACGTAATAATACGTAACCCACTTCCAAACCATAACTAAAAATTTTTTTTCTTCCGCTACTGCTATAAAATCCACCGTTTCTAGTTCACAAACAGTTCCTTTCAGCTATTAAACAACCTTTTCGGCTAGTTTTAATAACTTTTGCTTTATTTCGATTTCCGTTTTTTCACATCACCGATCATTTTTAGCCGCTTCCCACAGGTTTTAACGTTATTATTTCTCCACCAGACAATTGTTAGCCTTATTTCCATAATCTGCCACCACCATACCACTACTTTTGATACATCCTCACGTAGTTTTTTCGAAATTTTCCCGAATTTCTCCACCCTTTAACGTGTTTTGGCGGCAACACAACCACCTAACCTTTATGCACATCGTTTTCTACCTACACTATTTCACCACAGGATCAACATAACCCAGCTCCAACCAACCCCTTTTCGCCTCTTTTCACACCAGATCTCCATTTGCTTTCTACTTCACCTTTATCTCTCCCCACATATTTTTATATTCATTTTCATTTCAGCCTCACGTTACACTTTCGACCTTCTAGTACCATGTCACCCGCACAACACCCCCACAACGACCCCATTAAGTTTTATTTACATTCCCTCCGCAGACATGCCTTCGCCCTAGCCAGATTACGCTCCCATATTCTATTTTCTCAGGCTTGTCTGACATTTGGCATTACCCCCAAAGGCCTCACACTTAAAGTTCCCATCTCTGGCTGCAACCCTTCCTTCCATCAGTCCCTATACCAGTTCCAAACTGAACAATCCATTGCCCTCACCCACCTAATCCTTCACCTACACATCAACTCAGCCAATGAACACACCCGTCAACTCCTATCCTTAATAAAAGTCCTTAAACTTTCCTCTCCCACATCCACACCGGCTGTTCAGAGCATCCTCCTACAGGCCAACCGTAAATTAGAACAGCATGCCACCCTCCACCTCAAAAAACTATCCAATCTCCTGGTTTCCCACCTCCGGAAAGGCAACTCACTCACCCTTCACAACCTTTCCAGCAAACCTCAACCACCTCTCATTGCACACAAACCCAGTCTCTCCCATCTACTCAATCTCCCACTTCCAGCTCCACTCCCTCCAAAACCTCAAAATTCCTTTCAACACAATCTGGAACCACAACACCCTAATTCAGTAGTTAACCTTTCCTCCAAACCTCTCTCCCAATCCGAAACCTCTGTCCTATCCAAAGGCCTCACCTTCAGCCCCACTCCCAGATTCAACCAAACAGCCCTCGTCAAAGATTTACTGTCCTACACCCGTACTCTCTGCTGGAAATATCACTTTGCCACGAAGAAAAATGATCCTAATCCTAATAATCCAACTCCCCAAGACACCATCCAAATTGAACCCTGCCTGGAACAGTTCCGTCCTCCGTCACAGCGGGACCCACCTCCTCTTCCTCAAAATCACCCTCTCCAAACCTTCCAGGAATTTCTGACTTCCAGCCTTGCATCTCAATCCTTCTTAAAAAACCTTAATCCTACACCCAACATCACCACTGCTGAAGCCCAGGCTATCCGTGATCTGAAGGCTGACCGATCCATCGTCATTCTTCCGGCGGACAAGGGTTCCACGACCGTGGTACTTGATCGTCGGGAGTATGTGGCTGAGGGACTGCGTCAGCTTTCAGACAACACCACATACAAAGTTTGCCAAGGTAACCCCATTCCCGATGTCCAGGCGGAGCTTCAAGGAATCCTCAGAACCTTAGGCCCCCTGCAAAACCTTTCACCTGACTCCATCAACCTCCTGACCCCACCGACACCCCGCACCCCAACCTTCTACCTTCTTCCTAAAATTCACAAACCCAATCATCCCGGCCGCCCCATTGTAGCTGGTTACCAAGCCCCCACAGAACGTATCTCTGCCTACGTAGATCAACACATTCAACCCATTACATGCAGTCTCCCATCCTTCATCAAAGACACCAACCACTTCCTTGAACGCCTGGAATCCTTACCCAATCTGTTACCCCCGGAAACCATCCTTGTAACCATTGATGCCACTTCCTTATACACAATTCCGCACGTCCAGGGCCTCGCTGCGATGGAGCATTTCCTTTCACGCCGATCACCTGCCACCCTACCTAAAACCTCTTTCCTCATTACCTTAGCCAGCTTCATCCTGACCCACAACTTCTTCACTTTTGAAGGCCAGACATACCAACAATTAAAGGGAACAGCCATGGGTACCAGGATGGCCCCCTCGTACGCCAACCTATTCATGGGTCGCTTAGAGGAAGCCTTCTTGGTTACCCAGGTCTGCCAACCCAAAGTTTGGTACAGATTTATTGATGACATCTTCATGATCTGGACTCACAGTGAAGAAGAACTCCAGAATTTCCTCTCCAACCTCAACTCCTTTGGTTCCATCAGATTCACCTGGTCCTACTCCAAATCCCATGCCACTTTCCTTGACGTTGACCTCCACCTGTCCAATGGCCAACTTCACACGTCCGTCCACATCAAACCCACCAACAAGCAACAGTACCTCCATTATGACAGCTGCCACCCATTCCACATCAAACGGTCCCTTCCCTACAGCCTAGGTCTTCGTGGCAAACGAATCTGCTCCAGTCCGGAATCCCTGAAACATTACACCAACAACCTGACAACAGCTTTCGCATCCCGCAACTACCCTCCCGGCCTGGTACAGAAGCAAATAACCAGAGCCACTTCCTCATCCCCTCAAACCCAGAATCCCCCACAGAAGAACCACAAAAGTGCCCCACTTGTGACAGGATACTTTCCGGGACTGGACCAGACTCTGAATGTGGCTCTCCAGCAGGGATACGACTTCCTCAAATCCTGCCCTGAAATGAGATCCATCCTTCATGAAATCCTCCCCACTCCGCCAAGAGTGTCTTTCCGCCCTCCACCTAACCTTCGTAACCTGTTAGTTCATCCCTATGAAATCCCCAAACCACCTTCCCTACCCTCTGGCTCCTATCCTTGTAACCGCCCCCGGTGCAAAACCTGTCCCATGCACCCTCCCACCACCACCTACTCCAGTCCTGTAACCCGGAAGGTGTACACGATCAAAGGCAGAGCCACGTGTGAAAGCACCCACGTGATTTACCAACTGACCTGCCTACACTGTGATGCATTCTATGTGGGAATGACCAGCAACAAACTGTCCATTCGCATGAATGGACACAGGCAGACAGTGTTTGTTGGTAATGAGGATCACCCTGTGGCTAAACATGCCTTGGTGCACAGCCAGCACATCTTGGCACAGTGTTACACCGTCCGGGTTATCTGGATACTTCCCACCAACACCAACCTATCCGAACTCCGGAGATGGGAACTTGCCCTTCAGTATATCCTCTCTTCTCGTTATCCGCCAGGCCTCAATCTCCGCTAATTTCAAGTTGCCGCCACTCATACCTCACCTGTCTCTCAACAACTTCTTTGCCTCTACTCTTCCACCTCGACTGACATCTCTGCCCAAACTCTTTGTCTTTAAATATGTCTGCTTGTGTCTGTATGTGTGGATGGATATGTGTGTGTGTGCGAGTGTATACCTGTCCTTTTTTCCCCCTAAGGTAAGTCTTTCCGCTCCCGGGATTGGAATGACTCCTTACCCTCTCCCTTAAAACCCACATCCTTTCGTCTTTCCCTCTCCTTCCCTCTTTCCTGATGAGGCAACAGTTTGTTGCGAAAGCTTGAATTTTGTGTGTATATTTGTGTTTGTTTGTGTGTCTATCGACCTGCCAGCGCTTTTGTTTGGTAAGTCTCATCATCTTTCTTTTTAGATATTGTATATTTAAGTGCATGAGACTTAATGGTACTTTAAGTTTGTCACCTTGAATTTCCTCCTGTTCTGGATTGTTTATATTGGGCCAAATCCAGTTGGAGTTGGCCTTTTCCACTAGTTTCCCTGCATGTTGCGATTTAGGGCGATAGCCCGTCTGTTTTCACAGCTGTTTTCATAAATTATTACTTCAACAGCTTTGTTTATGTCTGATGCAAATCTCTTTTTACCAGATAGATTTAAATATTGACCATGCATTGTGAAACTAGTGTTTTCATAGTTGTTGACATCAAGAAGTCTAAGGTTTTTAAACTTGGAGCAGAAACATTGTAATTTATGATTTGTTCGTCGAATTTCACTATTTACACAAGACCAGTCCGCCAGATCAAAAAAAGTTCAAATGGCTCTGAGCACTATGGGACTTAACATCTGAGGTCATCAGTCCCCTAGAGCTTGGAACTACTTAAACCTAACTAACCTAAGGACATCACACACATCCATGCCCGAGGCAGGATTTGAACCTGCGACCGTAGCGGCCGCACGATTCAGACTGTAGCACCTAGAACCGCTCAATCACCCCGGCCGGCCCGCCAGATCAAATCTCAGAGGTAAATTTGCTACTATCACATTTGTAGATAACAATCAGATTTCTAATAAATGCACTGGCCTTGTTGCAGTAAACATCGTTTGATCCCGCTATGAGAACAACACATTCACTTTTAGTGGAATTGCACATTCTTTTTGTATATTGCTGGTTACATTTCTGAATTTCACTCCAGGCTTAATAACAGCTTGCACACTCACATTCTCCTTAGCAGAGTTTGATACAAAGTTTGAAACATTATGTGCATGGCTGTCTCTGAATATTTGTAATTTGAATCCATGATGTATTTGTTTTTGCATGACTGAAGAATTGTTCTTTGAAGATTTCGTGTTTGTTTTTGTGATTTTTAACACTGCAGAGCTGTCTTCAACATTGGCAGACATAAGCTTTTTTTGTTTGGGTTTTGAATATTTATGGAACGTTGGTGCTTGTCTGCTACTCTTACACTATTTTTACCTGAATTGTCGTGTTGTATTTTTTCAGCTGCTGCACATTTCTTGGGTTCACGTGATTTAACAGTTACAGTACATTTGTTTTCATTCACTTTTAAATTATTGCTGCTCCCCAAGATTTTGCATTTGTGTTCTAAAGCAGCACACTTTATTTGTAGCACTTCAATATCACTTTGCAACATTTCAATTATTGAATCCTTGTCTCTGATAATGTTTATACACTTCTTTTCACACATTTCTGTTACACACGCATCACATGACCACGAGAAGTCTACAGTTACGGTATTAATTTTATGTTTATTTTGCAACAATTTTTGTGAAACCACCATTTACAGTATTTGCACTGGATACCTTTCCTGACTTTTTTGTTACATATCTTGCAATTATCGCTATTTTTCACTTCACTTTTATCCCTTTTATTATAACTATTTATACCCACTAGTCCGATCAGCGCCATCATGTAATATTACCCTTTATATACCATTTTGCATGGACCGCAATTAATGGATGGACACCATAGTACAGAAGGATAGAAAAGACTTTTCTGAATAATAATAATAACAATAACAACAACAAGAAGAAAACTTTAATAAAACTTCATTCAACAACAGCATCATGTACCTCTGATAAAGTCTCACATTGTCTGGTCAGACTACGAATGGTGCATACCATCTTTTTTTCTTTTGGAATCATCACAAGTGAAAAAAAATATACAGTCAACTGCTGAGGAAGTCATGTTTCCATACACTCTCACTATACACGCTAATCTGTTTTGCACACTCCAGTATATCATAGCAACAATTTCAACATTACAAAAATCATAGTTCTGATAAACTGGTTTCACTAAATGACAATGTTGTAAATGATGTAAATGTTTTATGTTTCATTAAATGATACAGCATACAATTCACTCTTTTATGTTACTACTGTATGTTTCCCCAGATGTAACAACATTGTTATGAAAAGGATAGATTGCTACTAACCATGTGGAGCTGATGTTGATCCTTCCTACTAACAGCTTTTCTGAACTGCAAATGTGGGAATTCTCACTGCAGTAGGAGGGGTACCCAAAAAACCTGAATTACATTGCTATGGGCAGAGCTTGTATAGTACACATTTCTGCCGCTAGGCATGAATAGTGCAACTCATTGCCTGTTCAGTGCTGCCAATGTTGTTGACCTGGCATTTTCTGTTCATCTGCAGTGACTGTTTTTGCTAGTGCTGTTTTATTCTTGTTCTGTTTTTTATGGTGGCAAGTTTAAGTAAACAACATCCAGCTGTGAAATTTTGTTTTCTACTCGGTAAAAATGCAGCTGAAACTGTTTTAATGTTGAAATCAGCATACCAAGATGACACTATGGGAAAAACTCAAGTGTACAAGTGGTTCGCTCAATTTAAAAATGGTGACATCGATTTTGGTGACAAACCTTGTTCTGGACTTCCATTATCGGCTTGAATCGACAAAAATATTAAAAAGTTCATTCAGAGTTTGTTCCTCCAGGTCACACCATCAATCAGACCTTTCATTTGGAAATTTTAAGAAGATTGCACAACAGTTTTCATCAACAAAGACCCAATTTGTGGCAGACAGGAGACTGGTTCTTCCACAACAACACTGCACCTGCACACACAGCCATCTCTGTTAGTTTTTGGCTAAAATGGCATGGTTACATGGCCCCACGCACCTTACTCACCTGACCTGGCTCTGTGCAACTTTTTCTTATTCCCATGCATGAAAAGTGTGTAAAAGTACACCAGTTTGATGACATTGAAGAAATCAAGGAAAAAAACAAGAGAGCCATTTCTAAATATGACTACAAAAAATGTTTCAAACAATGGTGGGAAAAGTGTATTAGTAGTAATGGAGAGTATTTTGAAGAGGATAAGGCTGTTTTGTAAGCAATTTGAAAATATATAGCTTTTAAAAAATAATTCCAATATGTTTTGGGTATCCCCTCATACATAGATTGGAACTTAAATAGTGGCAACACTGCTGTGGAGACACTGTGCAATGGAATCTACTATGATCACTGATAGCACACATTGTTGACATACCTACCTTACCTCCAAGCAAATGGACTCACCCGTCCCATGTCACTGACGCGCACACAGTCGAGGGAGTCGCAGTCACTTGTGAGCGAGCGGTCTAACGTAAGGGTGTCACTATGTTTTCGGAACAGGAACAACAGAGTTGGATCATGTTTGAATGTGCCAGAGGTTGTACAACATGACAGTGTCATCAAGGTATTCAAGAGACATGTGGGGAATCGGCATTGCTATACAGAACAGTGGCACATTGGGTGAAAGCCTTCAACAAAGGTCGGCAAACTGTGGCAGACATGCATCAGACAGGTCATCCTAGCGTCTCTGAAGAAGAAGTGCATGTGGTTGCCGCATTAGTGGACATTGATCGACGCCATACAATTTGTGAGCTCACCCATGAAACCGGATTAGCACATACCACTGTGCTTCGTATCCTGAAGAAATTCCTGGGCATGAAAAAAATTGCATCATGATGGGTTCTGCACAACTTGAGAGAAATGCAGAAATGGATGCGTTACAACTCTGCTCAGATGTACTTGGAGCACTATGAGCACGAAGAAGGGGCCTTCTTACGCCATATCATAACACTGGATGACACATGGGCCACATTGTATCAGCCAAAACTGAAACGCAAATCCAACGAATGGTGTCATTATGAATGGCTGTGAAAGTTGAAAGTGTGTCAGTGCCCCAGTATGGTGAAAGTTATGGTGATTCTCATGTACGACTGTGATGGTGTTATCTTAACACATTATGTTCCTCCATGGCAGACCATCAATGCACAGTATTACTGTTTGTTTTTGGAGCATCACCTGCGACCAACTTTGCGAAAGAAGTGGAGACACTTTCTGTGCAACCCACCCATCATTTTGCATGACAATGCGCGGGCGCATACAGTGCAAGCTGTGGCTGCTCTGTTTGGTCAATGGGACTGGGAAATACTGTACCATCCACCATACTC
Source organism: Schistocerca nitens (assembly GCF_023898315.1). NCBI lineage: Eukaryota > Metazoa > Arthropoda > Insecta > Orthoptera > Acrididae > Schistocerca > Schistocerca nitens. Next base: position 314,806,741 of record NC_064619.1, on the reverse strand, counting down.
CCTGGACTGAAGTCCTTCTTGTGATGTTGATTTGATTCCGAAGATGAAGGAATCACTTCGTGGCATTCGCTTCAGAACTGTTCCTGACAGGCAGTAGACCACTCCATTCGCACCATCAAGAGAACAGGCTCTGCTAATGGTATAGTACACCTTCCACATCACTGGCAATGGGTTCTACACAATGCTGGTGACTACTTTTAAGGACAGTAACAGGTGCAAACATGTACCTTTTTTGTATCGGTTGTGAATAAATAGTTGCCACTATTTAAGTTCCAACCCTTGTACATCCAAAATTCCCGTAACTACCTGGGCCTCAACTTTTGCTAGTCCCAATTCCTGTCCTCCACCTTCCTATCCCCTTATCTGGTGCCACTCCAGAACTACACAGCCTTCTGTGCACCTATTAGTCTTTTCCCCTTTCTCTATTTCTGTCCTTTTCCACTATAGACTGCACATAACCTGCCCCATCATGTCCCTGCATGCTCCCAAAACCACAAGCAGCACTACACCTTTCTCTCTCCTGCCCCCTCCCCCATTCCCCCTTCCCTGCTACCCCACCCCCTCCATGCTCTGTAATTCTTCCTCATTCCCACCACTCATGCCAGATTGCTGCTCCCATAAGGCACAGCTACAATCCACACTCCAGCCATGGTGGCTAGAGCCAGTGGTCATGTGTGTGTGTGAGTTGTGCTTTTTTTGCATGTGTGTGTGTGTGTGTGTGTGTGTGTGTGTGTGTGTGTGTGTGTTTTACTTTGGAAGTAGCCCTTTTGGCTGAAAGCTTAAATGTGTTGGAATCTTTTCTTTGTTCTTGTCTGCAACTCTACATTTCCTCTGTAAGGTAAGTAGCAATCTATGCTTTTTATAATATTGTTGTTATTCCATACTGTTGTTGATTTCCCCCAGGTCACTATTTGTGGACTGACTCTGATAGTATCTGCTGTTCTCAAGTTTCATGTTACTTCAGTTGCTGTCATTGCAGTGGTGACTCATGCAAAATGTTACCAGTGTGCTACAATGTGGTGAGTAAGACAGGGTTGTAGCCTCTCCCCGATGTTATTCAATCTGTATATTGAGCAAGCAGTAAAGGAAACAAAAGAAAAATTCGGAGTAGGTATTAAAATCCATGGAGAAGAAATAAAAACTTTGAAGTTCGCCGATGACATTGTAATTCTGTCAGAGACAGCAAAGGACTTGGAAGAGCAGTTGAACGGAATGGATGGTGTCTTGAAGGGAGGATATAAGATGAACATCAACAAAAGCAAAACGAGGATAATGGAATGTAGTCGAATTAAGTCGGGTGATGTTGAGGGTATTAGATTAGGAAATGAGACACTTAAAGTAGTAAAGGAGTTTTGCTATTTGGGGAGCAAAATAACTGATGATGGTCGAAGTAGAGAGGATATAAAATGTAGACTGGCAATGGCAAGGAAAGCGTTTCTGAAGAAGAGAAATTTGTTAACATCGAGTATAGATATAAGTGTCAGGAACTCATTTCTGAAAATATTTGTATGGAGTGTAGCCATGTATGGAAGTGAAACATGGACGGTAAATAGTTTGGACAAGAAGAGAATAGAAGCTTTCGAAATGTGGTGCTACAGAAGAATGCTGAAGATTAGATGGGTAGATCACATAACTAATGAGGAGGTACTGAATAGGATTGGGGAGAAGAGGAGTTTGTGGCACAACTTGACCAGAAGAAGGGATCGGTTGGCAGGACATATTCTGAGGCATCAAGGGATCACCAATTTAGTATTGGAGGGCAGCGTGGAGGGTACAGGATAGAGTAGCATGGAGAGCTGCATCAAACCAGTCTCAGGACTGAAGACCACAACAACAACAACAATAGCCTTTTGACTTACAGGTGTAGTAATTATAGCAAAGTTGAATATGTTAATTTTATGTATATAAATTAAATTGTTTAAATATTTTAAATTTCATAATCAATCATTTTAATGTTGTGAGGAATTAAGCAACATGAAAAAATGATGGCAGCAATGGGAATTAAACCCAAATCAGTGAATTGACAGAACATGCACTTATCCAGTTGGCTAAATAATTGATATGTAAGCTTCTGCTTGAAAATCTGTCATATTCATGTTTAGAGAACTTAAGCACTATTGGTGTGTTTATGCCTCCTGTTCTGCTGATCCTCTCACTGCTGTGGATGAGTTACTTCCATGTCTCGATGAATAAAAAAATTTCAAATATTTATCATAAAATACTTGTCCCTCTTTGCATGCTGTTATTTGCAAAATACCTCATTTCAATATCAAGACATTTGCTCAGGTTAATACAGGGTTATAAATACAAAATCAAAAGGGGTAATGCAGGAGTAGGTTTAATAATGAATAAAAAAAGAGGAGTGCGGGTAAGCTACTACAAACAGCATAGTAAGAGCATTATTGTGGCCAAAATAGACACAAAGCCCACGCCTACTATAGTAGTACACGTTTATATGCCAACTAGCTCTGCAGATGACAAAGAAATTGAAGAAATGCATGATGAGATAAAAGAAATTATTCAGATAGTGAAGGGAGGTGAAAATTTAATAGTCATGGGTGACTGGAATTTGATAGTAGGAAAAGGAAGAGAAGAAAATGTAGTAGGTGAATGCGGATTGGGGGTAAGAAATGAAAGAGGAAGCCGCCTGGTAGAATTTTGCACAGAGAATAACTTAATCATAGCTAACACTTGGTTCAAGAATCGTAAAAGAAGGTCGTATACATGGTAGAAACCTGGAGATACTGACAGGTTTCAGATAGATTATATAATGGTTAAGACAGAGATTTAGGAACCAGGTTTTAAATTGTAAGACATTTCCAGGGGCAGATGTGGACTCTGACCACAATCTATTGCTTATGAACTGTAGATTAAAACTGAAGAAACTGCAAAAAGGTGGGAATTTAAGGAGATGGGACCTGGATAAACTGACTAATCCAGAGGTTGTACAAAGTTTCAGGGAGAGCATAAGGGAACAATTGACAGGAATGGGGGAAAGAAATACTGTAGAAGAAGAATGGGTAGCTTTGAGGGATGAAGTAGTGAAGGCAGCAGAGGATCAAGTAGGTAAAAAGGTGAGGGCTAGTAGAAATCCTTGGGGGACAGAAGAAATATTGCATTTAATTGATGAAAGGAGAAAATATAAAAATGCAGTAAATGAAGCAGGCAAAAAGGCACACAAACGTCTCAAAAATGAGATCAACAGGAAGTGCAAAATGGCTAAGCAGGCATGTCTAGAGGACAAATGTAAGGATGTAGAGGCTTATCTCATGAGGGGTAAGATAGATACTGCCTACAGGAAAATTAAAGAGACCTTTGGAGAAAAGAGAACCACTTGTATGAATATCAAGAGCTCAGATGGAAACCCAGTTCTAAGCAAAGAAGGGAAAGCAGAAAGGTGGAAGGAGTATATAGAGGGTCTATACAAGGGCGAGATACTTGAGGGCAATATTATGGAAATGGAAGAGGATGTAGATGAAGATGAAATGGGAGATATGACACTGCGTGAAGAGTTTGACAGAGCACTGAAAGACCTAAGTCAAAACAAGGCCCCGGGAGTAGACAACATTCCATTAGAACTACTGGCAGCCTTGGGAGAGCCAGTCCTGACAGAATTCTACCACCTGGTGAGCAGAATGTATGAGACAGGCGAAATACCCTCAGACTTCAAGAAGAATATAATAATTCCAATCCCAAAGTAAGCAGGTGTTGACAGATGTGAAAATCAGTTTAATAAGTCACAGCTGCAAAATACTAACGCGAATTCTTTACAGACAATTGGAAAAACTGGTAGAAGCCGACCTCAGGGAAGATCAGTTTCGATTCCATAGAAATATTGGAACACGTGAGGCAATACTGACCCTACGACTTATCTTAGAAGCTAGATCAAGAAAAGGCAAACCTACATTTCTAGCATTTGTAGACTTAGAGAAAGCTTTTGACAATGTTGACTAGAATACTCTCTTTCAAATTCTGAAGGTGGTGGGGGTCAAATACAGGGAGCATAAGGCTATTTACAATTTGTACAGAAACCAGATGGCAATTATAAGAGTCGAGGGACATGAAAGGGAAGCAGTGGTTGGGAAGGGAGTGAGACAGGGTTGTAGCCTCTCCCCGATGTTATTCAATCTGTATATTGAGCAAGCAATAAAGGAAACAAAAGAAAAATTTGGAGTAGGAATTAAAATCCATGGAGAAGAAATAAAGACTTTAAGGTTTGCCGATGACATTGTGATTCTGTCAGAGACGGCAAAGGACTTGGATGAGCAGTTGAACGGAATGGACAGTGTCTTGTAAGGAGGATATAAGATGAACATCAACAAAAGCAAAACAAGAATAATGGAATGTAGTCGAGTTAACTCTGGTGATGCTGAGGGAATTAGATTAGGGAATGAGACACTTAAAGTAGTAAAGGAGTTTTGCTATTTGGGGAGCAAAATAACTGATGATGGTCAAAGTAGAGAGGATATAAAATGTAGACTGGCAATGGCAAGGAAAGCCTTTCTGAAGAAGAGAAATTTGTTAACATCGAATATAGATTTAAGTGTCAGGAAGTCGTTTCTGAGAGTATTTGTATAGAGTGTAGCCATGTATGGAAGTGAAACATGGACAATAAATAGTTTAGACAAGAAGAGAATAGAAGCTTTCGAAATGTGGTGCTACAGAAGAATGCTGAAGATAAGGTGGGTAGATCACATAACTAATGAGGAGGTATTGAATAGAATTGGGGAGAAGAGGAGTCTGTGGCACAACTTGACTAGAAGAAGGGATCGGTTGGTAGGACATGTTCCGAGGCATCAAGAGAACAGCAATTTAGTATTGGAGGGCAGCGTGGAGGGTAAAAATTGTAGAGGGAGGCCAAGAGATGAATACACTAAACAGATTCAGAAGGATGTAGTCTGCAGTACATACTGGGAGATGAAGCAGCTTGCACAGTATAGAGTAGCATGGAGAGCTGCATCAAACAAACCCAAGACTGAAGACCACAACAACAACATATGGAATATGATGATTTTTGTGATCTCATGATTCCCAGTGCTCACGGACTGAAATGGATACATCATGCATGACCATCTGACTAATATAAAAAGCAATATTTCAAGAATGAGATGTGGTAGTGTTCTGCTCTCAGTTTTAAATAACATTTTGCTATGTTATCTACATTTGACATACAGCAATATTTGGGCTAAAATCAATCATATGCAAAATTTATGCAATGTGTTTTTACCTCTGCAAATTCTTTAAAATTTCTTGCCATGCTTTACTTAATTTGGTGCAGCATAGTAACTATGATGAATGGAAAGAAAATTAGTCATTTATGGAGTGAAGACATCAAACTCTAAGATGTGGAAAAATCATTTTTTTGTCTAATAATTTTATTAAAATTGGATGATAAGTGTTTCGTAGCAGATGGAACACCATCTCTCAGCATAGGTAGTAACATTAGATGAGCAATACAGCAACAACAAAGATGCTCTCAGCATAGAATGTACAGAGCACATTTGTAGCAATCAAAGGGTTGAATTTTATAATTAGTAATAACAATTTAACATTGAGAGGAACAAACTAGCATGGAACAAAAATGTTGGGAGCTGCAGGATTTGAACTCGAGCTGACAAATTGTCAGTCTTTGCAGTAAACCACTCGGCCATGGTGCCATTGTAACTTCAGCTCCTCTAAAATCCCTCATACTCTACATTTTCACAGTACTTACATGCAGTAGAAAAAGGAAAATACTGACCTGGTGCTGTGAGCAACATAGCACCCTCAGTGGCAACAGAGATGATGTCACCTAAGAGCATGCACAGTTGAAAAGACAGCTGTGTCCCTTCTCTGAGTTGAGTGACTATCATTTTAGCATTCAACACTGGTTTGTATTTATCATGGGGAGAATGCTACAAAACATGTTTTCACCATTTCGTTTGCATGCCAGCTCATCTTTGAAGAGAACGTGTAATTTTACTGCAATTTACAGCTTGCATTCAAAGAACAATGATATAATTTTAGTGTCATTTCTAGCTTACATTTGAAGATAAATGGTACAGTATCAGTGCAGTATTTACTGTATGCTGTAGTACATTAGCACATGAACACCAGCTGACACTGTGTCACTGCCCTTTATTTCATTTGTTAGGAAGTTGATTGTTATCAAACATTGTTAATACCAAACTTTTAATGTTAAATTACACATAGGGCCTTCCATTGCCATTGTGATGAAGATCATTCTGTTTTACACTTTCTTTTACACAGTGAATGCATTTGCATTTTCCACTTTACCTTGTGCTTGCTATCTTTCATTGCCGTGGGCTCAGTTGATTACCCATTACAGCTTATTGGAACAATTGGAGAATAGAGCCCGTTTATGCTTAAAGTATGCACTTGATGTGGCAGGCATTCAGTCTGTGTGAGAAGGCTCCCCTCCTCAGTAAATGTGCTCACACCTGGACCAGATAGGGCTTATAATATCTTTTGGAGAGTGGTAAAATATAATGCAATAAAATGAAATAAAATTTATCTTTTGAGAGATCCGTACTTTTGGATGTGGGTAGTACCAGGTATATGGAATAAACTACACATGCCTGCTAATTCTCTTTTGTTTTCTGTGTGCCAGGAAAATTGATCTAAATAAACAGTCTGTACTTAATTTTGGAGCCAGATATTGTAGTAGACTGTATTTAATCTAGGGTTGTACCTTGAATATACATGAGGTGTGGTTAGAGGCATATTGCACAAGGGGACGCAGAGGTGGGGGATGGATGTGGGGAGTCGGGTGGGGTGGAATGATGCAGGAGAGAATAGCTGATAGAGAGAGATTGCTGAGAAGCCCATATGAACTGAGATTCACGCAACTATAAATATAACTTGATGAAGTAACATGCTTTTCAATATTACTCAACCATCCCTAACTGTTATGTGAAACATGGATGCCATGGCAGAAGTGTAGAAATTCGGATGGGTGAAGAAGTGGACTATGACTGAATCAAGAAAAAATTGTATACACAGAGGGAATAACCTAAAACTTTCACAACAAATCTTGCAGAAACAGGAAGTGCTATTGATGTGTGGTTTTCACAGAATGAATTACTTTTCAGGGGCTCATATTGTTAGCCAATTGATAGATTGTAATAATACTCAGAAAGTGTATTTTTTTGTGCAAATGTTCACCTTTCCCCACAGAAAAGAGTCTACAGGCATCAAATCTGGGGAATGGGCCAGCCAAGATACAGGTCCGTTGCATCCATTGCAATGACTTGGAAATAACTCTTAAATACATGCAGCAGTATTTCATACACTATGGGCTGGACAGTCATTATATTGATACTACAAGTTCCTCCTAGTCTGCAGGAAGCATCTTCTAACAGCCATGGAAGATGGTCTGTTAGGAGGCTATGATACTTGTGCACATTCAGTGTTCCATCTATGGAAAATAGGCCTATGAGGTGATGGTTTGCTAGCCCATACCACACGTTTACAATCCATGGACTCTGACATTCTACCTGATGGAGCCAGCAGGGATTGTCAACAGCACAAAAGTGCATGTTTTGGTGGTTTACGTGGCCATGATTAGTAATGTGGCTTCATTACTAAACAAGATACATGATACGTCTTACTGATCTGTACAGAAGTTAACATGATTCTCATAATCTTTTACATGCAGCTCTTGAGAGAGATGTGATTGGGATGGAACCTATGCCAATGGAGAATGCATAGGACACTTGCCTGACTCATGCCACATCCTTGTACAATTATTCGGGAGCTAGTGTGCAGATTAACTGCAAGAGCAGCAAAAACATTAACGTCCATTTCTTCTGTCATCACTTGTTTTGTTCTGTTACATTGTCTAAATATTACACTACCACTTTCAGATAATTAGTTGAAGAAGATGATAAATAAATGCCTAGATGGTTAATGTCTGCAGGAATATCTTGCCACATACACTGTACAAGAATGAACTGCATTCTTCCTACACTCTTCGCACACCATGAGCATGTTAGCTTTTTCTACATTGGTAAATTGTATCATCCACTCATGACCTACTGCTTGGACTGTGGGAACTTTTCAAAATATGCTGTCTCATAAACAACTCGCACTAGAATCCTGCAACAAACACCACCGACATTCTTATTTACCCACTTTTAGTTTGTTAATGTTCAGAAGCATTTTGTCATTTTGAAAAGTGTATTTTCACCCACAAAATACACTTTCTAAGTATTATTACCATCTTCCCCCCCCCCCCATTAACCATGGACCTTGCCGTTGGTGGGGAGGCTTGCGTGCCTCAGCGATACAGATGGCCGTACCGTAGGTGCAACCACAACGGAGGGGTATCTGTTGAGAGGCCAGACAAACATGTGGTTCCTGAAGAGGGGCAGCAGCCTTTTCAGTAGTTGAAGGGGCAACAGTCTGGATGATTGACTGATCTGGCCTTGTAACATTAATTTTTCCCGAGGACATGCAGCTTTACTGTATGATTAAATGATGATGGCGTCCTCTTGGGTAAAATATTCCGGAGGTAAAATAGTCCCCCATTCGGATCTCCGGGCGGGGACTACTCAAGAGGATGTCGTTATCAGGAGAAAGAAAACTGGCGTTCTACGGATCGGAGCGTGGAATGTCAGATCCCTTAATCGGGCAGGTAGGTTAGAAAATTTAAAAAGGGAAATGGATAGGTTAAAGTTAGATATAGTGGGAATTAGTGAAGTTCGGTGGCAGGAGGAACAAGACTTTTGGTCAGGTGATTACAGGGTTATAAATACAAAATCAAATAGGGGTAATGCAGGAGTAGGTTTAATAATGAATAAAGAAAAGGAGTGCGGGTTAGCTACTACAAACAGCATAGTGAACGCATTATTGTGGCCAAGAAAGACACAAAGCCCATGCCTACTAGCTCTGCAGATGATGAAGAAATTGATGAAATGTACGACGAGATAAAAGAAATTATTCAGGTAGTGAAGGGAGACGAAAATTTAATAGTCATGGGTGACTGGAACTCGTCAGTAGGAAAAGGGAGAGAAGGAAACATAGTAGGTGAATATGGATTGGGGGGAAGAAATGAAAGAGGAAGCCGCCTTGTAGAATTTTGCACAGAACATAACTTAATCACAGCTAACACTTGGTTCAAGAATCATAAAAGAAGGTTGTATACATGGAAGAATCCTGGAGATACTAAAAGGTATCAGATAGATTATATAATGGTAAGACAGAGATTTAGGAACCAGGTTTTAAATTGTAAGACATTTCCAGGGGCAGATGTGGATTCTGACCACAATCTATTGGTTATGAACTGCAGATTGAAACTGAAGACACTGCAAAAAGATGGGAATTTAAGGAGATGGGACCTGGATAAACTGAAAGAACCAGAGGTTGTACAGAGTTTCAGGGAGAGCATAAGGGAACAATTGACAGGAATGGGGGAAAGAAATACAGTAGAAGAAGAATGGGTAGCTCTGAGGGATGAAGTAGTGAAGGCAGCAGAGGATCAAGTAGGTAAAAAGACGAGGGCTAATAGAAATCCTTGGGTAACAGAAGAAATATTGAATTTAATTGATGAAAGGAGAAAATATAAAAACGCAGTAAATGAAGCAGGCAAAAAGGAATACAAACGTCTCAAAAATGAGATCGACAGGAAGTGCAAAATGGCTAAGCAGGGATGGCTAGAGGACAAATGTAAGCATGTAGAGGCTTGTCTCACTAGGGGTAAGATAGATACTGCCTACAGGAAAATTTTATTTTTAAGTGTATGAGTCAAAGACTCATACACTTAAAAATAAAATTACGATGTTGGATGTGCAGATCCAATATAAACTAAATGTAGACATAATTAACGTTGCTAAACATTTGCTGTGAAATGATGAAGTAGAATTAACCTCAATAGCACTAATGAGCCAAAACATCATGACTATCTGTTTTATAGCTTCTTTGTCCATCTTTGGAATGAAATACAGCACTGATTCTGCATATTGGGGATCCAACAGTTTCTTGGTAGGTTTGTGGAGGTATGTGGCATTAGATATCTATGGACAGGTCATGTAATTCACATAAATATTGGGCCGCTGATTTGCATTTGTGGTGATTGTGCCCGATAGCAACACAGATTGTTACATAGGATTTACATCAGGTGAATTTGGTCACTGAGACATCAACATGAGTTTACTATAATGATCCTCAAACCACTGTAGCACAGTTCTGGCCCCAAGACATGGACAGTTACACTACTGAAAGATAATGTCACTATTGGGGAAGACATCAAGAGTGAAGGGGTGCAGGTGGTTCACTGCTGTCACTGTGTCTTCGATTACTACCACAGATCTTATGCAAGCACAGGAGAATGTCCCTTATAGTATAATACTGCTTCCACCAGCCCATGTCCATGGCGCTCTGCACATTTCAAGCCACTATTCAACTAATACATGTCGTTTGTGGAGACTACCAATGACCTAGTATAGCAAAAGTGTGATTCAGCTGAAGAGCCAACATGTTTCCATTGGTCAACAGTAGAATTTGATGGTCCCATTCCCACTGTAATAGTAATTGATGATGTTGTTGGGCCAATATGTGAACACTTAAGAGTGGTTTGTTGTGGAGCTCCATGTTCAACAACGTACAATGTATGGGGTGCTCCAAAATACTTGTGCATGTTCCAGCATTGTGCTCTTTTGGCAGAGATGCAACAAATCACCATCCATCCTACCTTACAGAACAAACAAGCCCCCATACCCCCTGTTCTGTTAAGAGACATGGACATCCAACCATTTAGTACCTATTGTTAGTTTCACTGTCCTACCTCTTTCCATAGATGCTCATGACAGAGCACATGAACATTCAACCAGCTTCACTGTTTTTGAGATACTCATTCATAGAGTGCATAATAAGGATCTTCCTTTTGTCAAAGTCACTTATCTCTATGGATTTCCTCATTTGCAGCCTGTATCCTTATTAGGGTGGTCCCTTCCTTGTATGCTCCACTTATACACTTTTGCAACCACATCACGTGTCTGCAACACCATCAAGCTAATAAGTGTACATTAGAATGTCATTTTAACAGAGTTTTCTGATGATACTATTATCATTGTGAAAAGGCAACTAAATTTCTGTGATGTCAAAACACCATGTTGGCCCTAGCAAAAATGATTTTGAATACTTCTATTATTAAATTGCCAGAACATAATTTTGTAATTACTAATACACATAGAATGCAAAGACGAAATCTGGCAGTCTTCAGAACTAAACTGTGGGTTCTTGTGGGCAGGATCAGCCTATTAAATATGAAGGTAGTACATTGTAACAATATAATGAAAAGGATAGTCACTACTTACCATATAGCGAAGATGCTGAGCACAGAAAGGCACAACAGAAAGACTGTCAGAAAGTAGCTTTTGGCCAACAAGGCCTTTGTCAAAAATAGACCACACACACACACACACACACACACACACACACACACACACACACACACACAAATGCAACTCAGACACACATATGACCACAGTCTCTGGCAGCTAGAGCGAGACTGTGCTCTAGCTGCCAGAGGCTGTGGTCGTGTGTGTGTGTGTGTGTGTGTGTGTGTGTAGTCTATTTTTGACAAAGGCATTGTTGGCCAAAAGCTAACTTTCCGACAGTCTGTTTGTTGTGCCTTTCTGCGACTCAACATCTCCGCTGTATGGTAAGTAGCTACTAACCTTTTCACTATATTGTTACATTCCATCCCAGATTTTCCATTGTTTAAGTTAGTACATTGTAGTGATGTCAACATTGATCTTCCAAAAGACAACAATGTTAGACATGATTTTACTTTTTTGTGTGTATATTTGTCTGTGGGAGAGGGGGCTAGACATGACCAATACAGTCAGTATGATCCCTACAATACACTGCCCAGCAAGATGAGCAGAAAATATAAATTCCATTGTTTACCGAACATTCACCATTGACACAAACTACAAGTTCACAAACAGACTACTACAATGACCAGTGATCATGAGGCACTGCTCTTATGCTGCTATGTATAACAAGTGCTAGCAGTTGCAAAATAGTAGTTGAAAGAGGAACTTTCTCTGAAGGCAACATTGGCATTTTTAATTTCTTACTTACTACGGAAAATTGAGAAAGCATTTCCACTCAGAACAATGATGATGGTAAGTTCATGAGTTTTCAAAACATCTCCCTGTAATTTTTTAATGTAGCATTTCTTCTTGAAGTAAAAACCTTAAAAACTAAGAAAAATAAGTAATGGGTAACTAAAAGCATAAAAATTTTCAGTGAAAGAAACTGATTTCTTTACTGTCAGTGTAAAAAATATAGAATAACCAAATAATGTCCAGATTATTCTAAAGCCTACAAAACAATCTATGGAAGAGTAGCCAGACAGGATAAAATTGTATGGAATGACAATTTCAGATGAAGCTAATCAAACAAAGTGAGATCCACGTGGAGACTTATGAAGAAATAAACTTATAGCTCAGTGCTGCTGGCTGAAGATTACATTAAGTAAATTGTGAAGGACCAGCTCCATGCTGCTCCAGTCCAATGTTTGTGATCCTGGATGCCTTTTTGTATGTTTATGAGACCAATCCCAATGAAATTATAACTAATATTAAATCATTAAGCAGTTAAATGTCAAGTAGCCTTGATGAAGCACCTGACTGCATATTAAAAGCATGTGCTCACCACATAGCAATACCACTGGCAAAAATGTTCAGCCTCTCTTTAGAAACAGATATCTTTTAAGTTGTTCTGAAAATAACAAAAGTTTCACCTCTGCCAAAAAGATGGTTCTTATGATATAATATCAAACTACCAATCTCTGTCACATTAAGTTCCATTCCAAAAATTCTGGAAAAAACTTTTTATGAGAGGCTCAGAAATTTCATAAATAAATGTTCAGCTCTTACCATACAGTAACAATGCTTTAGAAAATCAAAATCTACACAAACAGCAATTTTTGAATTCTTAGGTTTTGTTTTAACATCTGTCAATCAACATAAAATAGCTGCAAGTATTGTCCTAGACCTTTCAAAAGCCTCCATCGTCCATGACCATCAAATTCTGCTTGAAAAATTAGAAATATGAGATATAGGAGGTTTAGCATAGGTGGTTATGTTCATACCTAAAAACTTGCAGACAGATGGTATAATTTCAGTTTGAAATAAACAGTCAGAATAAAACAAGGAACAGTTCTCTCTGACAAATTATCAATAAAATACAGTTTACTTCAGGGTTAAAGCCTAAGACCTACTCTTCTTGATTTATGTAGATGACCATGTTGAATATATATGTCCTCAAAAAACCATACTATTTGCTGATGATGATAGCACATTGCTCACTGGATCCAGCCCAAAAACCTTGCAGTCAACAGCAGCAAGTACTGTGAAAAGGCTTTTGGAGTGATTCTCCTGAACCAAACTCATTGTAAATACTGAAGAAACTGTGTGTGTGTGGGGGGGGGGGGGGGGGGAAGTAAATGTGACAAAATTTATGTGTCTTTAAAGTGGGGCATGCATAGAGGAGGCAATGAGTTTGCAGAGGGGGACAATGAAAAGAACATTTGGAATATATAAGCTTTTGGATATATTTTTTCAATATCAATAAATGTTCATTTTATTCTGAATATGAGTTTATAAGGTTGTAGCATATGATCAAAGTGTATCTCATTCCCTCCACACTTGCACAAATAAAGACACTTAAATGACTGGTGTCCCTTCTTTAATGTACTGGGATTAGCTTGGACATTACAACAAGTAACCTGAATATATTGCAAGATATCCTATACAATTAGATTATTTTTTGACTTGAATAAACCCGTTTCTTTGATTGACTACACAATCAGAAATAAAATGGGTCTAACTCTGATGGTCTGGATTTTCAACTTACTGAGCCACCTACTAATGTACTTTTTAACAGAGCAACTGAAGATCTGCAGGTGCACAAGTGTACATGTAACACATAATTGTGCATATCTAGGCGACAAAAACTAATCAATGGAAATTCCAGATGGAATGTAATAATATTATGAAAAGGAAAGTTGCCATTCACCACACAATGGAGGTGCTGAGTAGCAGATAGGCAAGATGAAAAGACTGTCACAAATAAAGCTTTCAGCCATTAAGGCTTCATCAACAAATAGACATGACACACACACACACACACACGGCTGCAGTCTCAGGCAAATGAAACCACACTGTGAGCAGCAGCATCAGTGCATGATGGGAGTGGTGACTGGGTAATGGTAAGAAGGAGTCTTGGGCGGGGAGGGGGAGGGATAGTATGGTTGAGGTGGTGGACAGTGAAGTGCTGCAGGTCAAACGAAAAGTAAAAAGACTGGGTGTGATAGTGGAATGACAGCTGTGTAATGCTGGAATGGGAACAAGGAAGAGGCTGGATGGGTGAGGACAATGACTAACGAAGGTTGAGGCCAGGAGGATTATGGGAACATAGGATGTGCTGCAGGGAAAGTTTCCATCTGCACAGTTCAGAAAAGCTGGTGTTGGTAGGAAGCATTCATATGGCACAGACTGTGAAGCAATCATCGAAATGAAGGATATCATGTTTGGCAGTGTGTTCAGCAGCAGGGTAGTCCACTTGTTTCTTGGCCACAGTTTGTCGGTTGCCATTCATCCGGACAGACTGCATGGTGGTTGTCATGCCCACATAGAATGCAGCACAGTGGTTGCAGCTTAGCTTGTAGATCACATGACTGGTTTCACAGGTAGCCCTGCTTTTGATGCTAGTGACCGGACTGGAGTAGGTGGTGATGGGAGGATGTAAGGGACAGATCTTGCATCTAGGTCTATTACAGGAGTATGAGTCATGATGTGTAAGAGGTTGGAATTAGGGGTAGTGTAAGGATGAATGAGTATATAGTGTAGGTTCAGTGGATGGCAGAATACCACCGTGGGAGGGGCAGGAAGGATAGTGGGCAGGACATTTCTCATTTGAGGGCACAATGAGAGGTAGTCAAAACCATGGCAGAGAATGTAATTCAGTTGCTCCAGTCCTGGGTGGTGCTGAGTCATGAGGGGAATGCTCCTCTGTGGCCAGACAGTGAGACTTTGGGAGGTCGAGGAGACTGGAAAGATAAATCACGGGAGATTTGTTATTGTACAAGATTTGGAGAATAATTACAGTATGTGAAGGCTTCAGGAAGACACTCGGTATATTTAGAGGGGGACCACTCTTCACTGCAGATGCAATGACCATGGGTGGCTAGGCTGTACAGAAGGGTCTTCTTGGTATGGTGCAGGTGGCAGCTGTCGAAGTGGAGATATTGCTGGTGATCAGTAGGATTGATACTGATACCACTCTGATGTAGACATCGTTGAAGTGGAGATCAACATCTAAGAAGGTGGCTTGTTGGGTTGAATAGGACCAGGTGAAGCAAATGAGGGAGAAGTTGTTGAGGTTCTGGAGGAATGTGGATAGGGTGTTCTCTCCCTTGAACCTAATAGCAAAGATGTCATCAATGAATCTGAACCAGGTTAGGGGTTTAGGATTCCAGGTTTATAGGAAGGATTCCTACAGATGGCCCATGAATAGGTTGGCATGAGATGGTGCCATGCGGCTGCCCATAGACATACCCCAGATTTGTTTGTAGGTTATGCCTTCAAAGAAATAGTAACTGTGGGTGAGGATATAGTTGGTCATGGCAACTAGGAAGGAGGTTATTGGTTTGGAGCCCATCAGGCATTGGGAAAGGTAGTGTTCAATAACGGTAAGACCATGGACATTGGGAATGTTAGTGTAAAGGGTGGTGGCATCAATAGTGATGAGCGGGGCACTGTGTGTTAAAGGGACAGCATATCCAGATGCTTATCTTCAAGTAACCTGTGGTTGGTCGTGCTCACCTTTGTTGTTGGAGGTAAACTTTATTACAGAATTTTTCTGAAGTGTTCATTATATAACAGTGATTTATGTAATATTGCTTAAACATTCTCTAAAGATCGTAAATATGGTAAATATTCAGTTTTAAATATAATCCACAAAATATCATAGCTGATAATAAATATATACAGACGACAGACGTGAGCTCTACTTTTTTTATCTTTGTGTGTGTGTGTGTGTGTGTGTGTGTGTGTGTGTGTGTGGGTGGGTGGGTGGGTGTGGGTGTGGGCGTGGGTGTTTGTCTGTCTGTCTGTCTGTCTTTGTGTGTGTCTGTATGCCTATGACACATTTTATTGAGTAATTTAAGGGTTTGGAGCTGTTCTGGTTCAAACCAAAGTTTGCCAGCTCTCTTCCCGCTGATGCTTATACGCTATGTGATCAAAAGTATCTGGACACCCCCAGAAGCATGTGTTTTTCATATTAGGTGCATTGTGCTGCCACCTACTGCCCGGCATTCCATATAAGCGACCTCAGTAGTCATTAGAAATTGTTAGAAAGCAGAATGGGGCATTCTGTGGAACTCACGGACTTCAAATGCAGTAAAGTGATTGGGTATCACTTATGTCATATGTCTGTCTGCGAGGTTTCCACACTTCTAAACATCCCTAGATCCACTGTTTCTGATGTGATAGTGAAGTGGAAATGTGAAGGGACACATACAGCACAAAAGCGTACAGCTGACCTCGTCTGTTGACTGACAGAGACTGCCGACAATTGAAGAGGGTCATAATGTGTAATAGGCAGACATCTATCCAGACCATGACACAGATATTCCAAACTGCATCAGGATCCACTGCAAGTACTATGACAGTTAGGCAGGAGGTGAGAAAACTTGGGTTTTGTGTTCTAACTGCTGCTTTAAGCCACAAATCACGCCGATAAATGCCAAACGACGCCTCGCTTGGTGTAAGGAGCGTAAACATTGGGCAATTGAACAGTGGAAAAACGTTGTGTGAAGTGATGAATCACGGTACACAGTGTGGCGATCTGACGGCAGGCCGTGGGTATGGTGAATGCCCAGTGAACATCATCTGCCAATGTGTGTAGTGCTAATAGTAAAATTCGGAGGTGGTGGTGTTATGTTACAGTCATGTTTTTCATGGAGGGGGCTTGCACCCCATGTTGTTTTGCATGGCACTATCACATCACAGGCCTACACTGATGTTTTAAGCACCTTCTTGCTTCCCACTGATGAAGAACAATTCAGGGATGGCGGTTGCATCTTTCAACATGATCAAGCACTTGTTCATAATGCACGGCCTGTGGCAGAGTGGTTACACAGCAATAGCATCTCTGTAATGGACTGGTCTGCAGAGAGTCCTGATCTGAATCCTATAGAACACCTTTGGGATGTTTAGGAACGCAGACTTCGTGCCAGACCTCACCGACCGACATTGATACCTCTTCTCAGTTCAGCACCCTATGAAGAATGGACTGCCATTCCCCAAAAAACCTTCCAGTATCTGATTGAATGTATGCCTGTGAGAATGGAAGCTGTCATCAAGGCTAAGGGTGGGCCAACACCATACTGAATTCCAGCTTTACTAATGGAGGGGGCCAAGAACTTGTAAGTCATTTTCAGCCAGGTGTCCAGATACTTTTGATCACATAGTTTACTTACTATAGTTGTGTTTCTATAGTCTGACGGTGGTGCAAAAAGAAAAATGATGTAACTCTGGGAGGAAGCAAGTACCTTCTTCCCCATTGGGAACACACTAGAGAGCAAATATAGGGAGGTTCCCGGCTCTCACTTTATGGCTAAGGGCACAAACTCTGGGAAAAATTTTGGCAAGGAGTGGTTTCACGCATATTTTACCCAGCCAGCACATTAACTAATGAGGTCTCTATCCTGGCTGTTTACTTATACATTAGCTGTGCACACTTATTGTTCTGACTGGCAAACATATCAACTACTCTGTTGTTGAAGATTGGAATTTCATTGATTTCCTTCTTATGAATGGAACAAACAACCAGTGAGTTCAGCTTTTCCTGACCCATACTTTTCCTGAGAAAGGTTTTAATTCTTTTTAAAGTGCTGAAATTGCTCTGCTTCTACTGTTAAAATAAGTTTTGTGCACTTTAGTAAACAATTCTTCAAAGGAATGTTCCACAAGAAAGGTGAACAGCTCACAAACCAATGTAATGCCTTTAAACAAATCATTGTGATAAATCATTATCAGTTCATTTTTTAATTTATTGTGGGAAATAAAGGGAATATAACTTAATGAAAAAGTATTGATTAAAGTGGCTGGGAAATGTTCTTTGAAAGAAACAAACTTCTCTTGATCTATCATTTCAAAGCTACTTAATACATGAGAGTTTTGGAATCCTTCCTTTCAGGTGGCTGGTTGCAATATTACACACTTCTTTGACATCTGCTGTCAGGTTAGGTTCAGTGCTATATTTAGAACATTTTCTTGAAGAAGTAAAACATTCATCTTCAAAAACTTGATGCCTTTCAATGTTCTCCCATATTTCAGAAAAAGCAGTCTCAAAATGACATAATGCATTGGATATAGTAATGGCATTTGCACTCTGCATCTGAATTGTGCTGTATAAAATATCAACATGTTTCACAATGTCACAGAAAAAAATTTAGAAGGAACAGAAAGTCTGGATTGTGAAGTAAATTTCTTAAAGTTAATGCTTCTCTTATTGTAATATCATTACAAGAATCTTCTTCTTCAGTCATATCAAAACATAATTTGTTTCTTGAACATACATTACTATGTGAGACTGGAAGTTTAATCTACTTGAAAGAGACTGAAGGAATTCTCTTGTTGCAGAGTGTCTTTAACAAATCACTTTGCTTAGGCAATGAAGAGGAAAACATTGCAAATCCGTAAAAATCTGTAAAGAACAACCTAAGAGACTTCATGTTTTTACTACAAGCATTCTGAAGAACCAAATTCATTTGGTGCACATAACTTTCCGTATGCAAAAGTACTCTGCATCAGAGTCTGTGCAACACCATGACTGCCACTCATTTACTGGGGCACCATTGTATGCCTGAGCAAAGAGTTATTCTTCAACATTGAAAGGTTCCAGACTTTTTTTTAGAAACTCACTAAGCCTACATGCTGTCCTATCATTAACATTTTCACAGGAAATGTTTCTTTCCCTTAATATACCATGGCATAGTGACAGATTGACTTTTGCTTACAATATCTGTTGATTAATCTGCCTGCACAGAAACAAATGTGACAGTATTAATGTCTTTAATCAGTTCTCCAATGTAAACTTGATACATACAGTCTAAAAGTTAGTTTCGTATTATGTGTGATGTATATTTACATACAGAAGAACTAGCTCTGCTTAATGGTCATCTAACATGCTGTCAAGATTTCATAGAAGAGGTAACAAATCTAAGAAGTTGTTGCAGTTTGCTGACTGCCATTTCTCAAAGTGAGCCCTCGGTGCTAATGCATGAGTTCCACAAAACATTAAGCACTCTACGGTTCTGCGTAATATGTGTCTATTCTTTGTAAATAATTCATTATATTCCTGAATTGACATTATACACACTGAATCAATCTCAGCAGCAATGTTAATTGTGTGAAACATTTTGTATTTACAAGCATTTTCTAAATGTAGTCCACTCTCTTCATGTTTCATAATTTGTTCACTTAAATGCTTTAGATCCTAACACCCAACTGTTGTCCACAGTCCTTCACCATAAAATAACACACAATAGGAACAAAATAATGTTTGTTTCTCTTCACTCGCTGTTAACCAAGACTTTTTACAGAACCATGTGTTGCAAAAGTTCTCTTCTTCTTTCCATCAAATTGCGACATTAAGAAATCTTTTGATTGATGTGCACCTAACAACTTGATTTCCAGCTTCTCTTCCATATTTAATAAATGTAAGGGCATTTAAGCAAAAAAATCTACTTTATACATTTTAAAATCACTTTTTGAGCTCCTGAGTCTCAACCACACAGCTCCAAAATACAGGACCCTACTGAGAGGTGGCTTCATTCACTGTTTTCCACATTTCCTCTTGATGAATGGCAGAAGGGGGAGGGGGGGAGGGAAGGAATGCAGTAAGGCACATGACAGCAACTACAGTTAGGTGCTGTGGGCCCCCAAAGTGGCTGACCCCAAACATTGTGAAGACTTGTAGACAGATGGGCAAGAGGAGCAGAGTGAGAATGCAGCAGGGACAGCGGGATTCACTGGGGTGTGGGGAAGGAAGGAAATGGATGAGTATCTGCCCACCTGGCCCATTTGAGCTGGCTCTAAACTCCGCTAGGGTGAGGGCGAGGGCGAAGCTTGGTCACATCACTGTGACTGCAGTTTTAGGAATGAGGAGTACAGGGGGAGTAAGTGCCGTCTGACACTGGTCCTGTGGCATGTCTGGGGTGCAGGGAAAGAGAGTTACATGTGCAGTAGCCCATCCACTGGGTCTGAGCTTGCTTGCCCACAGCTTTGTTTTGGTGAGGGGCAAAGGAGGACAGTGAGAAATTGCTTGGTCGCATCACTATGACTCTGTGGAGGGAATATGTGGCTACACACCACCTGCCACTGGCCCTCGGCTTTGTATGAATGGGATAAGGAACAAAAAACTGGTTCACCACTGTGGAGTGATATGTCTTGTATGTGTCTGCAACAGGGAGAAATGGGCCTGATTACATTTGGTTTCTGTCAGTCTTACTACACCACAATGATGTCATAATCAAACTGTTTGATATAAAACTGAAAAAAAACCACAAAATTTTTGGTGGAGCTGGTCCCCTCTGATCCTTTAGAATGAGCAGCCCATGCAAGTAACTATTGAAAGATGTCATCCCAAAAACACTGACAGAAAGGTCCAGATAGCTATGTGAAAGTACGTGTTTCCCAGTTTACATCCTCTGATTGTTCCTGCCGAAATGTTATGTGAAAGCATTTTTGGTGGTGGTATTCCTGGAGTGCATATCCATTGATGTTTGCCCATTGTTCTTTGTGGACATAAAAGATACCTTGTCTTCTAAAGTGTGCTTCATCAGCAAACAGTTAAGTGTTGTAAAAACCTAGGGTTCACCTAAGTGAATGTGAAACTACTCTCAGTAATTCAAACAGGCAGCTTAGTAAGGGGAAGAAGTATGTCCACTGGCTGGTGATGGTTTGTGTGCAAACTGTTTTGCTGTAAAATGTGTCATATAAAAATATGTGATAAACCTAGTGAAGGACCGTGTATTGTGAAAACTTACACCAAAATGCTAAAGATCAGTTAAACTTGTTTCCACTTCACAGCAGTAACAATAACTAATGAACTGGAACAGCTGCTTGTTGTAACTTCTCGGTCTTTCAAGAGTTTATTTATTTTTTAGTTTTGTGAATCCTTGATGTGAGTGTATCATTTGTATGTAGAATTTGTCAGATTATGACAGTAATAATCATGTTACAATCAAAATCCTGTCTGAATACAGTTAATACAATATGCATGATAGCAGAATGGATTGTGTAATTTGTATAACTTTGAGGCAGACAAATATTTGTGTTCTACCTAAGAAATGCAATTTCTACATTACTGGGGAGGATCATCACTTACAGCAAAGGCTTTTTGCATTCTGTTTCCTGACATGTTGCTTAAGTTCAGAGTTACAAATATCTACACAATTTTAGATTGTAAGGCCCAGTTTCATGCCTGGAAGTGTGTAAAAGCAATTTGGTAGTGTAATATGTCTTGCAAACATTTGCCTGTTATTAATTTTTGATATTTTATCGCAAGCCATTTTGAATGTATAGCTGAGTAATACATTTCCAGTCATCATGTTTTAGACTGCAGAGGTGGACAATCAAGGACAGCAACAACTCAGAATGTTAATGTTTCTGTCAGAGGGTATGTCAACAGTAGTGTTGCTGTCTGGAGAGGCTAAATTGTAGGCTGCAATAAATTTGTAATATACAGGCAAACCTCCTGAGTCAGGATGAATTTGCTTAGAAGAGCTGCTCGAGGCACATACTCAGTGTCACACATGAAAGTGTTTTGTATGAGTGCCTTGCACAAGAAAGAATTTCTGTAAGTTACAAGGCCACGTATGCAATAATTCTAAAAAACAGGAAGATGTCAAGCACCAGTATACCTGTTGGACATAACTGGTAAAGTAAAGAATGATTTTTAAATGCATGGATATTAACCACATACAGCTGACTAATATGAATTGGAATCAGCATGACTTCCATAAATGGAAATATAAAGTGATGCAGTGAATTGTATGGATGTAATACATCATTACACAATAAAAATTATGGTTAGCATTTAGGGACGAATAAAAAAAATTATGGTGGCCTTTTTTTCCCTCTAGCAACGGCCTTGCCACAGTGGATACACCGGTTCCCGTGAGATCACCGAAGTTAAGCACTGTTGGGCGTGGCCATCACTTGAATGGGTCACCATCCAGCCGCCATGCGCTGTTGCCATTATTCGGGGTGCACTCAGCTGCGTGATGCCAATTGAGGAGCTACTTGACTGAATAGTAGCGGCTCCGGTCAAAGAAAACCATCATAACGACCGGGAGAGTGGTGTGCTGACCACATGCCCCTCCTATCCACATCCTCAACTGAGGATGACATTGCGGTCGGATGGTCCCGATGGGCCACTTGTGGCCTGATGATGGAGTGCTTTTTTGCCCCTCAGGCTGAGTTAAAAGCTCCAAGATGTCTGCCTTTATTTTAGGTAACACAAGGACAGAAAAAATTTGAAGATGCAACATGTCTTCCTAGGGGGCAGGCCACTGGAATTCATCTGTAGTCCTGTACTTTTGAATGTACTCCAATAATCTCTTTTTGGAAACCTCATGGAAGGAAGAAGTAGCTGGGATATGCAGAAAATCTCTTTGATGTCACATTAGAGGGTTCCAGACCTCATATGTAAAAAAATGTAATAAAGAATTAACCCTGGCACAAAACTGGTGCCTTCACAACAAAGTGCAAGTGACAGTGAATAAAACAGTGTGCATAATTCACAAAGGTAAATTGTCTTGAATGCAGAAACTCACTCGTGCTAAATGATGTATCTCTCAAGAAAAAACAAGTCTGTCAGGATCTATCTTGGCAAGGATATAACATATAGAAAACATATACAACAACATCCAAGAAACTGCAGTAAGACTGAAGAGAAAAAGTGGTAATTGCAGCAATGGGGCATCATAGTTGTCAGTATACTCTCTACTACAAAGAGAGAGAGAGATAAAGAGAAAGAGAGATGGAAATCAGTTGATGTGATGCCCATGTACAGAAAAAACAAATAATTACCATTTCAGAAAAAATGAATGATTTATTAAAGAGAAAGTGCTTCACGTATTGAGAAAGTCAGTAAAAGGTTGGTCCACCTCTGATGCTTATGCAAGCAGTTATTCAGCTTGGCATTGATTGATGGAGTTGTTTGATGTCCTCCTAAAGGTATTGTGCCAAATTCCGTCCAGCTGGTAAATTAGATCATTAAAATCCTGAGATAGTTGGAGAATCCTGCCCAGAATACTCCACACATTCTCAATTGGGGAGAGATCCAGTGCCCTTGCTGTCCAAGGTAGGCTTTGGCAAGCGTGAAGACAAGCAATAGCAGCTGTTGCTGTGTGCAGCTGGATGTTTTACCTTCAAGGGCAACAAAGCAGTATGTAGAATATTGCTGACATACCACTGTGCTTAAGGGCGCCACAGATGACAACCAAATGGATCCTACTACATGAAAAGAAATGGCACCTGGTGGGCTGCATCATCGGTGACAGACAGATTGGTATCCCACCACTGTCTGGTGTGTCTTCAGACACATATTTGGCCTGGAATCCAATTGACTGGAGTAGAACTGTCTTCAATGATGAACCCAACTTCAAACCGAGCCCCAATGATCAGCAAAGATGTGTCTGTAGGTGGCCCAGTCAGCAGTGGAATATCAGCCTAAATGTCACCCACCATACGGCCCGATAACTAGGGGTGATGGTCTGGGGTGCCATTTCTTTCATAGCAGGACCCCTTTGGTTTAAATCCATGACACCCTTACAGCACAGTGGTTGGTCAATGCTACTCTATGCCCCATTTTGTTGCCCTTTATGATAAGCCAATCAGGACTTACATGTCAGCAACATAATGCCTTCCTGCACATGGCAAGAGTGCTACCACTTGTCTTCATGTTTGCCAAACCCTACATTAGCTTCAAGGTTGCTGGATATCTCCCCAATCAAGAATATTTGGAGCATTATGGGCAGGGTCCTCCATCCAGCTCACAATTTTGATGATCTAACATGCCACTTGGGAAGAATTTGGCACAATATCCCTCAGGAGGACATCCAACAACTCTATCAATCAATGTCTAGCTGAATAACTGCTTGCATAAGAGCCCGACATGGACCAATGCTTTATTGTCTTGTTCATTTTGTGAAGCTCTTTCTCTTGAACAAATCACACAATTTTTCTGAAACTATAACCATTTATTTGTCTGTGCATGTACATAAACTCTACTGATTTATGTCCCATTTGGATAATTCTTTTGTGGTGTACCCTTTTTTTTTCTCAGATTGTATTTTTATATTTGGATGTGCAGAGTAATTGGCTTGCCTGACACTAAGACACAGATGATCCAATACAGCACTCCATTGTCAAAATGCAAGGAATGGAAGAAGATCTTGCCAATGCTGCTCTACCATAGCCATTTTTACATTTTGATTTTAAAATAATTAACAGTATCTGGGATGAATACAAATGCCTTATGAATGGAAAGGGGTTTGGTACACCCACACAAGCTGCACAGGAATATACATTTCTGTATGTCACTTTAAAAAATGGAAATGTATTTTATCGAATGAAATAGTTATGATTTCATTTAAATAAAATATCCTTACAAGTCTTAAAAATGTGATTTTTTGATGGCAGTGGATCATAAGTCATGCAGAAGCAGGAAACCAGAAAAGAGATTCCTCAACTTTGACACATTTACTATAAAAGCATGACAAGAGAGACATGTTGATGAAAGAATTGAAGCTGTTCTGAATATTATAATAATGAGAGGATCTGTGTGCATTAGGTTACCAAACCCCATTAAATGCCAGGAGAAGAAAAGAATGTTCTCGTTTCAGTAGTCTGAAAATAAGGAGCTCCACTCATGGCTTGTGAGAAGGAAATGAGGATGGCTCCTCTCTTTTTTTTTTTTTGCTCCTTTTTTCCATACCTCACTGCTCCACAACCAACTGATACTGCACCTGTTGGAATTCTAGTCCCTGCACACTCCACCAGATGTAGTTCATCTCTATCCTCACCTGTACACTACCATCCATTCCCCTTCCCTGTCCCCTTCAGATTGCTGCTTGCATTCTGCGTGATTTTGCGTTCCGGCCCGAGTTGCTGGAGTTGGTGGTCATGTGTGCATGAAGTGTGCTTGCTTGCATTTATGAATCGTGTGTGTTTCTATTTTGCTGATGAAGGCTCTGGCTGAAAGCTAATGTAAGCATATTTTAATTGTGCCTGTCTGCAGCTTAATGTACCTTCTTTACAGTAGTATGTTTTTTCCTACATTGCTGATATCATCTATCACAGATGGTACCTTTTGTGTTGAGTGGAAATTATCTTTATTTAGGAGAAGTTTGTTTTCATTTAATCATTTTACCAGATTACAGTTTATATCATCAATTTTGGTGTTGAGTTGCCGGGGACACTGGTTAGCAAACAGTATATTGATGTCATCACAAACATTACTGGTAGATCTTCCTGAATGCTTTGGGGCAGATCATTGATTAAAAGGAGACCATTGGGGAATGCCTTGCCTTATTATATGTTCCTTTGACTGAGCACTTTCACAATTTTTTGAGGTTATTACTATTTTCTGTTCTCTGTCTGAAAGATGTGACCTAAACCAGTAATTGCAATTTCCTCTAATTCCATTATATAGTAGTTTCTCCAAAAGTAATTCATGGTTGACAAGATCAAAAGCTTTTGTGAGTTCAAGGAACATGCATGTTGTGTGTTTTCTTTTATTGAGTGCACCATAGATTTGATTTAAAGATGAATATAATGCTCCATTTATTGATCTCCTTTACCGAAAGTCAAACTGGTGGAGACTTATATGCAGTTACTTTCCAAGAAATTAATAATATGATCATATACTGCTTTCTCAAAGACTTTTTATGTGCTTGATAAGCTGGAGATAGATCTGTAGTTGTTTACATCACTTCTTTCACCTTTTTTAAACAGAGGAACAATTTTTGCTGCTTTCAAAAGTCTGGCGGTAAGGACTGTTTATTATAACTGACAGTGGGTCACACACATGTTGTCAGATTTGATTTAAAAGGTAATCAGATATATCATTAAACCCACAGGAATGTTTGTTTGGTTTCTGCATCATAATATCTCAGATTTCACTTGATATGACTGGATCAAGAAAAAGTGGTTGTAGGAGTACTGCTGAATTTGGGTGAAAAGTGGGTGCAGGAGTCTTGATTAAATAAGAAAGTTTGTCACTGATGTTTATGAAGTGTTTATGAAATATTTCACATGATAGTTTAGTGTCAGAGGGTAACATATTTTCATTTTTAATGCATGTTATTGAGTGTGTCTTGTTTTTCACCAATTTTTTTTGTTGAGTAATTTCCATGTGGCTTTTGATTTACAACATGAGTTAATGATGAACTGCTGGCTATACATTTTCTTTACTTCCTTAATGACCTTGTTTAGAATTCTTTTACAATGTTTGAACTAGTTATGGAATAACTCGCTGTTTGTAGTTTCACTGTAGGCATGCTGCTGTCTCTTACATCTGCAAGAGGTTTATATTCCTGCTGCTAGTGATTTATTATTAGACTTTTGAATGTGTATTGATTAGCTGCAAGTTTTATTGGGAATGCCACTTCATAGCAGTGTTGCAAGACACACATAAGTTCATGAACCATACTGTCAATCTTGCTTGCTCAACAGATGCCCTTCCAGTCACCTTAATGGAGCAGATGTGTGAGATGTGCTATACTGTTTTTGTTTCCAGTTGATCTTTCATGTGTGTGTTGGAGAGCTTCTGTCTGCTTATTTGCAGCTGGCTTGATCATACTCAGCACCAAGCAGTTTTGACCTGATATACCGTTAGAGATATGGTCTTGTGTGGAAGTAAGTGACATGTGACTTCGTAGGCTTTCCCAGTGTAATAAGTCTTGAAAGTTTCTTTGGGTTTGCTGCTGGATCCTAAAATCAACTCGATTAAATATTTCAGCAATCCAACTGTTTGCCATCTTCAGGAGAATGCTGCTTTTGCTGATGAGTCTCGCTGAGAACTGATGCCAGGCTGCAAATCGGTCTCCTATATAGGTCTCTGTACCGTACATGGCACATGAACCGCCCATCATTGTTGCTGCCCTCCAAGATGGGGCAGGTGGCACTGCCCTTAGTAGAACACCAGTGGTAACAATATGTCACATTAAGAGACTATTTTCAAATACTCAGACATATCAGTTTTAACAAAAAGACCATCTATTGCAGAGGAGCTGGTAATAATTGTTCTAGCAGGTTTGCTGTTTATATTTTTCATGTTATAACATTGCAACATTTTCTTTATTTTTTGGGAAGTAGTGGATTAAGAAATCTATATTAAAGTCTCTCCAAAATATAATATTGGAGTATTTTGAACTGTAGCATTGCAGTAATGTGTCTAGTTTGGAGGTGAATATTGGTATATTACCATCATGTTGTCCATAGATGCACATAGCTAAAAGCTTAAGAGTTTTAAATGACATATTCAAAATGCTTTTTATAATTCATATGCTTGGTTTTAAGTAATGAAATACATTCTACATTATCTCTAGCAGTATTTGTTACTTCTACAAAAATGGTTAACTATCTGAAAGCCAGGAAAGGAAAAATAGGCAGCTCTGTCATCTTTAAGCAAATGTTCAGCCATACAAAGCAAATCTGTTGTGTCTGTGAGGCTTTCTAAAAACATTCTAAAAGTATTTCTAAAAGTATTTGTAGCTCTAAAATTTGGTTCCTTATGCTTTGCATATTCTGGAAGAAAACACAAAATTTTGATTTTTTTCTATGAATGCACTGGTTTCGGTTGATGATTTTTCTGCTTACAAGTACTTATCATGCTGTTTATGATAGAGTATTTTTGGTAGCCTAACATTCTTGCGTTTGTATTGGATATAAGATGGTGCCTTTTAGTTTCTTCAAGTATTTTCTGTGACACAAGTTTCTTTCCAAGACCATTCAAATGGAGCCCAAGAGAAGTGTGGAATCTGTGACTGATCACACTGATATTTTTAAAATCTTTATATGTACTCAAAAAATGTTTGTTAGCAGCAGTTTTTTTAAGAAGGCGTCCGAGCAAACCAAAGTACACCATTCTGATGCATAATTACAAGCTACTTGGAGTCAGCACCAGGTCAAGGAATGTGAGGATACAAATAAGACTGGAAATAAAACTAGAGAATGTAGCAGTAGTATGTACATTTATAGTAGTAGAATGGTTAATTGTCAAATGTTTCTTGGGACTTGTTACACAAGAAAGGATCACAAAGACTGACATTTCTATGAGCAAGGTATTGTTCTTGATTGAAGGTGTGGAGGTTAAGTCAGTTTATTATAGAAGGAGGGTAAGCATGATAAATATTGTCAAGTGTTTTGGATTAATTGGATGGCTAGATATACTAAGAAAACCACAGCCTAGATGATGAAATGTACAGAAGTCTTTGGAGTAAAGACCCAAGTCCAACATAAAGTTGAAGAGCCAGAAAATTTATCAGGATGTCAAACAAAGCAATTGTTTGATATCTTAAGTAAATATATAGATGTGTTTGAAGAGGAGCCAGGAATAATTCAAAGTTACACCTGTCAACCTCCTGTGTTTTCATATAAGACATTTTGCCTTAGTTTTCGTCCAATCCCATGATCACAGAGGGGAATTCAGTTGACAATTATCAAGTAATTATGATTAATGTGGTTTCATAATAAAATTCTTTTTGTGTTAGACATAATTTTCTGAACTGAAGTAGTAAAATTTATATGATTATGTCTCTGTGTATCTAGTCACTATACCTCACTACATGTTGTCAGGTATATGTATTTGTCCTGTGAAGTCGACGGGATATAATCCATGTTTTTTGAGACTTAAATTGAGGAATTTATTTAAATATGTTGAGGTTATTTCTATATGTTTGTGGTAATGTTTGCTGAACATTGTAGCTCAGTTGTTGAAGGTCAGTTTAATTCCTCAAACAATTCTCACCTTATCTTGCAAGCATAATTGTCACTCCTTTAACTATGAGAAACAAATGGTATAAATACTATAAAAATAACAGCTGTATTTCATTAATTAGTGATGATTTTAGAAAGAGTTTAGCTAAGCTTTTTATCTAGATTATACCAAGCTTGATACAAATAAAACAAGTTTTTGATAACAGGTATAAGGTGTTATGCACTATGATGTACATGCTTCTAATTCATTATTCTGAGCTTATGTGTAATTTGAAAGAATGCT
The DNA here is from genome assembly GCF_023898315.1 of Schistocerca nitens. Taxonomy (NCBI): domain Eukaryota; kingdom Metazoa; phylum Arthropoda; class Insecta; order Orthoptera; family Acrididae; genus Schistocerca; species Schistocerca nitens. The sequence goes on along the minus strand of NC_064619.1, from coordinate 314,777,431 downwards.
AGCAGAATGAACAGCTGGTTTGGTGAAAAATGCAGCTCAACAATTCACGCAGAGAGACAGCACTTTTTAGGCCAAGACGAAGAGTGTTCATTGACCAACAAGTTTGGATGTTATGAAGTAGTATGGCGCTCAGAATCAGACATTCTGACTGTGATTTTATGGCATTCACCAGTTCATGGTAAACTCAAGTTATAAGAATTTTGATTAAATAAGTCCAAATGTATTAACATAAATACTACTCTCAGATCAATAGATTTCAGAGTAATAGTTGTCGATATCATCAGTAAGCAGTTAGCTGCATTATAACTGTTGCATATTAATCTGCTTACTTCCAAGGAACCTTAAACCATCCATTTTTTTCCATTACGATCTGAAAGTGTTTCATGTCCTCACTTTGTGTACGTTAGTATGGTGCACTATCCTCCCAATCCTACTCACATCCTGAGAGGCATCCCATATCCTGTCCATCCCAACCTGGGCAGATAACAACAAGGGTGTCAATGTCCACCACACAAGTCCTTCACCACTTACCCTTCTATCATACACATAGATACTTGAAAATGTTTTTGAATTGTTTTCAAAATGGTTTTACCGTCATTCTTTTCCCTAATTGGTCATGTTTATAACACAACGGTATCATTTATCCACCCAAGGCAACCACTAAACAGAAAGGGAATGAATTATGTATGTCACATGAAGCACTGAAATGTTGAGTAGCAATGTACCTGTAACAACAAATGCTTTGCAAAACTTATGTATAGGGTGTCTCACAAAAGACACCTGAGAGGAGTCTACATGCTACGTGGCATGGCCCCCCCAGCTGCTGCCACCACATCCACTGGCTGCCACCAGGCCCGACTCTTAGACATTAATCTGCTGGTAGTCGGCTGGGTGCGCACTTCCCCTGATTTAAGCATAAACAACATTGCCATCTGATTAATTTAAGCTTACCTTTATTTTCACTAGGTGCTCAAAATGATGTCCCTCTGTCGTAAGAGCAGCCTGACATATCCTGAAGACATTAGCAAACACTCAACAAATTTTGACTGCTGAAATCTGGGAAATGTCTAGCTGAACCCTGTCTTCAAGCTCTTTGAGCATGTGGGGATTGGTTGCAAAAACCTTGTCTTTTAATATTCCTCAAAGATAAAAATCACATTGATTTATATCTGGAGAATGAGGAGACCAGTCAACTAGCCTATCATCAAAAATACTTTGTGTTGCTGTTATAGAAGCATTGGCGATGTGTGGTCTTGCATTGTCCTGCATGAAATAACAAATAATTGTGCATCTTTCTGTTAGGTGTTAGTTCTTGGAAAGAAATGATGCAGTATATTGTTTGCATACCTGTTAGAATGTATTGTTTTGTGGAAAAAGATTGGTCCAATCATTTGTCTTGCACTAATTACACACCACTCTCCTGTTTTCAATCATGTAGAGGTTGTTGCTGTAATTCATTAGGATTTTTGGAACTCCAACATTGATTGTTTTTGAGAATTTATGCACCCTGACAAATGCAGCCATGCTTCATCAGAAAAAAAGGATCTCAGGATCAACTTCCCTTTCGTGTACAGACTGTAACAGCTGGTTGCAATAACAACATTGAGCAACAGTATCTGAGTTCCTCAGACGATGAACTACCATTGTTTTGTACGGTTTCAATTTCAGTTTGTGCATAGCTCTGTGAGCAAATGTTCTCGACACATCAGTTCAAAGTACCAAAAGGCAAAGAGATTTTCTTGGACTTCTTTCCAAGTCCTCCCCTATCTTGTCGGGAAATATGCACACTAGGAAATTTTCATATGAATTCAAGCCACCATTACACGTATGATTTTGCTTTTGCATTGTTCAACACAAGAAAGACTTGTTGATCCTTTGTGTATCCTCTACTGAATGGAATCTTGATAGGAAATTCAGAATGAAACACTCAAACACTCAGTCACACAGTATAGAGGACAAGCACATGGTGTTTCTTTTTGAGGACCGGGCCCAGTGGTCAAACATGACAAAAAAACTCAAAAGAAAATGCAACTAAACTCAGTCTGAAAATGTAGGGGGCATGCGCAAAGTATTGGTGTCTGAGACCTAGCTACAGCGACAACCAGCAGACGCAATGGCAAATGCCGACAAATGTGGTGCATGACTCGCAGACTCCTCCAGAGTGTATTTCTTGAGACATCCTGTAGATGGATTTTGTATTTACTAAAATAACTTTTAATGCAAAAGCTTACAACTATCATTTTGTGTCATTGTTGTCAACATATTTTTCTACATGCAACCAATGTATGTAAAACATGACTGACTAGCTTCATTTAGGGTTTACCATGGTCTTCTGGCAATACTAGTCCAAATGGGGAAGTTTAAAATACAGTTATAGACAAAAAATTGATTGTCATTTAGTTGCTTCACAAGGTCACTCCAAGTCATTTGCTTAAAGTGGCCAATAAAGTCAGTCATGCCTCAGAATTCTACGTCCAGTGACGTGCATCATCAGGGAACGCAGTAGAACGAAAACATCTCTGGATGAAGTGTTGTCCTTTCCTCGAGAGGCTGCAAGGCTGTAACTGCTCATGGTCTAGTGATCTAGTGGTCTAGTTGAGGCGTAGCGCCTTCACATCGCTCCTGTCACTTGTTAGGACAATGTCGTTATAGGCATGCGTCATCGACAGATGTCACCAGCTGACATGGACCTGAGTTACAGAGCTGCACATAGTTGTACTAGTAGGCGGCAGAGGTCAGCAGTTGATGGACAGTGCTAGCAGTCGTAGTCAAAACAATGTTGTAAATTTATGTTTGATTAATATTTAATGTATTTGCATAATTATAATTGTTTTATATGTGTAGTAATTAGCAGTGTGAGTGTTGTATGGGTGAAGAAAAACAGAAGTAAATGAAAATTGTTTTGTTTATTCACAAAGTACCAGTTACATTATACAGGGGATTTACTATAGCTAAATGTGCATTCAGTTTATGGTACTAATAAATTGTGAGTAGAACACAAATTAATTGGTTATTTCAGAAGCAGTAATTTTATATTTTATATTTTTCTAAATTTATTTATTTAGCAATTGCCATAGAAAGAAATGTTTTACTATGATTGGTCATTGAAGTAAAGCGTGGGTTAGCGTGGGGTAATACTGCAACCTGATTTGCTGTTTCTGATATCAGCCAATCATAAAAATGCAGGCTCGTGCCAATCTATGCTGGGAACAAAGCCTTTGGTGTGATCTAGGGGAGTCGGGGCTGAGGGTTCGAACTAGTAACATTTCATTGAAAGCAGCTTTGACAAAAGTACTGTAAAATCACGGAAAAATGCTAATTATGAGTTCGCGAAGTAGTACAAAGTTTATTTAAGTGAACGGTATAGTGGAAGTTGTGTGGAATTTCGGACCGAATATCAAAATTATTGCTTTTGACTGTTAGTTAAAACCACGTGGCATGTTGTGTGATCTAAGACTGGAACAGGTATTACTTGTAGAGCAGAGTGCACAACATTTGAGCGAGCATTTTCATAACTAAACGATCTGGTGAACTCTATTAACTTCGGTAACGGGTCTAAATACCAAAAGCTGGCTACGTGTGTGATTGTGGTGTGCATGTGAACTTTACATTGTGTTGCCACTTAGTACGGACTTGGCAGTATTAACTGTGATCTTTATCGTAAAAATACACCTGAAAATTTACACTGCCAAGTTAAAACTTTTATTTCAGTAGCTAGCCACATCCCGTTTATCGGACAATTCTATGTATGTTGCGACCTGCAATAGACAGTAGTGATCTAGTATTCTCTACTACAGCTTTTAGCTAGACAAATGAACATTGCTGGACACTGGCAGGGCAGTAAAAAGTAACGTGCCACACCGCACATGGTGCATTGGCCGGGAAATTAATAAAGCTGTAGGAACCGAATTTGTGATCAAGAGGAACGTCAATAAGCAACTTCGCAACAGTGACTGTAGGTGCAGTGAGATAATGCTGTGAAGATGAACATACGTTTTGAGATGCAACGAGGAGAGAACCTGTGGAACGGAGATTTTATAGCGAACTGGGTGCTACGGGACTGAAGGCGCAGCGTAGAATTGGTCTGCTGAGCAACAGATGGCACAGTAAGTGGACAGAAAGGCGCAGCAGGTTCCATCGCAGTGGCAGCATGTGGGGGCCCTGAATCTGGTACACTATGGGGAGAAAGGCAGATTGCTGTTTTCAACACGCTGCGATGACGTTGGCCGAAGAAATAAAAGCTAATTTTATACAGTGTATTATTTGCATGTGTAAACAAACTTGCTAGTATGGATGGGAATGATAATTCTGTGGTTGTGAGAGAGGGCGATGTAAGTCAGATTGATGTGAGTGCTAGTCAGGCAAGTACTCCTGAACAAAAGCAAGTAGGGGATACCATTAATATGGAGGTATTAAGTAACGATATGCCTCAGATATCTCCAGTTGTAAAGATGGAAGTGGAACATAATGTTCCAACTGATTCTGGTATGGGTGACAGTTAAAAATCTTGACGATAGTCAGTTGATTGATTTCAGTATTAATAGTTTGTTTGATGTCAGTGGTGTTAATGCGAATGAGGAGGCTGACAGAACAGATACCAACTTTGGTATTGTGCCTATACAATTAGCTGAACAAATAATTGTACAACAGGAAAACAAACCAGTAAATTTACAAGATATGTTTGCAGCTTTAATGATGAATATGAATCAAAATTTCAGTAATATTAATCAGAATTTCACTGAGGTAAAACAAAATTTTGGGAAGTTAGATCAGAAAGTTGAACAACAGTCTGGTAGTATTATCAAACCAGCTAATGATCTGAAACAGTTTAAGACTGAAATTAATGGGAAAATAGAACAACAGGCTGTTGAGCTTAAGAAGATGTGGTGGATGGATTTGCAGGTGTTTGATGCTTATGTAAATAAGAGAATTTCTGATACAGGAAGTAGGTGTAAAAAGTCTTCAGAAAATGTAAAAAGTGAATTAATAGAGCTGGTTAGCAAGGTTGCTATTGGAAGCAAACAGAATATAGATCAGATAAGAAAAGAAGTAGGTCAAGTGAAGTCAAATCTGACATCAGTAGAATCTATGTGTCAAACTGCACATGGAAATTTAAATAAAAAAATGATTCTGTGAATGGAAATTGTTTGGGCAGTGTTAAAGTTGTCCCTGAACGAGTGAATGCAGTTGTGAGTGGTGTAGAACAAATTAATAACAAAACTGAACAAATAACCCTTAAATTAAATGAGCATGACAGTAGCCTAAACAAAGTGGAACGTAATATTAGATTGGGTGCTAACGGTGTGAACTGTAATACGGTGACGGAAACTGCTGAATTCTTCGTATTGATCCAGCTGGAAATGTTCGTCCGAAAGAGTTCTGGAACGATTTTGAAAATGTTTTGCCTAGTTTGTGGAGTGACCGACAGGAGATTGGTTTCATAACATTGAAGTTTTTGGGTGAGGCTAGGATATGGGGAACGACTGCAACGGAACAATATGAGACATTAGAGCAGTTTAAAGAAGTATTTTTCAAAGAATATTGGGGCAAGCAAAAGCAAATAGAATTGCAAAACAGTTTATGGGCTGGGGAAAAGTTCAATCCCAGGAAAGAGAATATAAAAAGATTTGCTTTAAGATGGGTGACTAATTTGTCATATTTGATGAACAAATTAGAGCCTGAGAAAATAATTATTGGGCTAGATGGAAAGCTGCCTCTAAGCTGGAGAAATAAAATAGTTGCTGCTCCTCGGGACAATGTTGATAAGTTTATTAGCTATTTGGAAAGGGTGGAGAAGCTTATGCAGGAAGAGGAGCAGACAAATTGTAGTTTTAGGTCTCAGAATACAGTTGAGAGAGGTCAGGATGTTAATGTAAACAGAATGGGTGTGTCACATAATAGCCGAGGAAGGAGAGGAAGGGTTTGGCGCTATGCTCAGTTCCAAGGACAATTGATAATGATCAGAGGCACGCATACAGATCGCGTTCGCCAATTCATGATGACAATGATTTTCAGGAGAGAGATCAAGTGGGGGTGCGAGGCAGAAATGAAGCAGAATCACAGGGCACGGGAAATGGGATCCTGTCTGTGAAGGGGCTGGCATTTGCAGAACGGATAGCAGTAATTTGAATCTGCTGGCCATACCTTTTGCATACAATAAGAATAAAGTAACTTAAGTCCAAATTATTGACAATAATGATACAATTGAAAGTAGTAAAGCAAAGGATGATAGAATAGACGTGCTACAAGGTGGCTATGTAGATGGGAGCAGGCAAAAGGAGCACTGTGCTGCCGGTTGTTTGGTGGGAAAAGATATTGAAAGTGATGTAAAATCTAGCAGTGTGGGAGAAGTGTACGGTAGAGTGAATGAGGAATCTTGCCAGGGAGAAGGAGGAGATACAAATATACAGGGATTGAAGGAGCTAGATGAGAAGTGGGTAGAAGAATTATTGATGTCAGTAAATACAGACTTAGAGGAAACTGTGGAAGCATTTCATGTTGGTGATGACCAGAATGGGGGTCAGCCGAGTAAAAATAATGTAGAAGGAGAAGATGAGGTAGAAGAATTAGTGGAGAAACTAATTACTGTACAAAAGGGAGCTGCAGATTTGCAGAAGTGTTTTAATCTATCCATGCTGGATAGGCTAAAGAATGTAGGAAGGGAGAGTAGTGAAAGCAATCCTGTAGATATTTGTATAATCTCGGGGCACAAGGAAGGTTTCGAAATGCGTAAAATTGTACACGACTTGCTTGAGGAGGATGAAGTCACTCTTAAGGAAGAAAAGAAAGTTCAACCAGTAATCAATCTGTTAGTGGAAGGGGAAGAAGTACAGTGCCTAGCTGATAGTGGCAGTGATTTGTGTGCTGTTAGTCAGCAATGGTTAGATGCTTTGCCTAATAAAAGAGAGCTAGTAATTATGCCTGTCATGGGAATCCAGATAATTGTAGCCACAGGAAAAGTGAAGAAGCATGTAAAGTATGAAGTGATGTTGCCTATCAGTATAAATGGTAACCAGTTGTATCATAACTTTCTAGTTATTGAGGGCTTAAGTATAGATATGTTAGTGGGAATTGATTTCCTAATGAAGTACAAGGGGAGGCTGGACTTTGAAAATGACAGTATAAGCCTGGAAGTGAGTGGGAAAAACATTATAGTGCCCTTCTCTAAAAAAAAGAAAGCTTACAGAGAGGGAAGGTGAGCAGATTCTGATTAGATATTGTAGGAAGAGAACAGATCTGGAAGGGTATAACAAATATGGGGAAGAAGTGGAGGTAGATCCTGATGAAATGCTCTTAGTAGAGAATAAAATAGAGGAAAAAGTTAGAGATATTCAAGGTTTAGATGAAACTCAAAAAGGGGAGCTGAAAGACGTCTTACTCAAACGTAAAAAAGTTTTCTCCTATCAGCCAGGCTTGGTAAGAGACTATGAGTGTTACTTGAATGTTAAAGAAGGTGCACAATTTTTTAAGAAACCAATACCGATTGCTGAAAAACATAAATAAGCTGTGAGGGATTTAATACGGAGCATGCTTAAATGGGGAATAATAGAGAATGCAGTAAGTGTATTTAACAATCCATTAGTTGCAGTGATCAAGAAGGATAAGTCAGTAAGGTTGGTACTAGATGCGAGAGCCTTAAATAAGGTGGTTTTACCAGAAAGTGACCGACCCAAAAACATTGACAAACTGCTACAAAAATTTAAGGGAGCTAAATTCTTTACATCAATGGACGTAACTTGTGGTTACTGGAACTTGCCTCTGGCTAAAGAATCAAGGAAGTACACGGCATTCTTGTTTGAAGGCCGGTGTTATTAGTACAAAGTCATTCCTTTCGGATTAAATATAAGTGTTTGTGCTTTTGTTAGAGCAATGTCACAGGTTTTACGTGATGAGCTGCTTAGAAAAATTACAGTATATGTTGATGATGTGCTGATTTCCACATCTACTTGGGATGAACATTGCGTGCTGGTAGACAAGGTTTTACAAGCTACTGAAAAAGGGGGAATGAAATTGAAGTTGGACAAGACAGAATTTGTGAAGAAAGAGTTGAAGTTTTTAGGACATATTATTAGTGGGGAAGGAATACTTCCAGATCCTGGAAAAATGGAAGAAATTAGGGATTATAAGGCCCCTACTAATAGAAGAGATTTGAAGGGTATGTACGGATTATTTGGATTCTATAGTCATTTTGTGCCAGTTCAACTGTTTAATACTCCATGTTTAAGGAACGTTTTAAAGAAAAATGTACCGTACAAGTGGACAGCTGAGCGTCAGTCAGCATTCGAAGAACTGAAAGCAGCGTTATGTAATAGTCAAGTACTACACCTCCCACACTTTACAAAACTGTTTTGTTTAGTAGTGGATGCATGTGGTTATGGAATTGCTGTTGAGTTATTTCAAGTGGATACAGAGGGAGAAGAAGAAATTCACAGCACTATAGCGTTTGCAAGTAGGTCCTTAAAGCAGTCTGAGAAAAATTATTACATTTCAGAACAAGAAGCCTTAGCTATTGTTTTCGGTTTGCATAAGTTTCAACAGTATTTGTTGGGACATAAAGTGACTGTATATAGTGATCACAGGGCTTTGACTTACTTACAGACTTGTAAACTTAAGCACCGGACACTAACCCGGTGGGCAATGTATGTACAGCAATTTGACATAGAAATTAGATATAAAAAGGATCTGAAAATGTGGTAGCAGATGCATTATCTAGAAGTGTGGAGAATGAGGAAGAAAGTGAAAGTCCAATGTTGAGTAAGGCAGGGGTATGTAATTTTGCAGTTATGATGAAAATAGATGAGGAAGGACAATTGAAAAAGATTTGTAAAAATTTACGAAGAGAGCAGAATCAAGATGACAATATCAAGTTGGTAAAGAGTTATTTTGGTGAGCCTGCACACCCTAAAGTAGCAGAATACTACCAAATACATAAGGGCATTTTGTTTAGGAGAAAGAAGAATACCGACAGTCAGTGGAAAATTTGTTTTCCTGGGCAGCATGTAGACCTTCTTATTGACTATGTACATAAAAAGTTTGGGCATTATGGGGCAAAGAAGTGCATAGCAAAGCTGAGTGAGACAGTAATATTTAATAACATGTGGCGTCGAGTACAGTAGAGAGTAAAAATGTGTGACCGATGTCAGAAAGTTCGAGCCAATAACAGAATTGTGCAAGGCGAAATGTACTCGGTAGAGCCTCAGAATAGATTAGATCTAGTCGCGGTGGACCTTTTTGGACCATTGCCTGTATCTAGAGGGTGGTGTGAGTATGTGTTCATTTTGGTAGATGGGTTTACGAAATTTGTGAAGTTCTATCCAGTTAGGAAAACAAATGCAAAGGTATTAGTGAGTAAATTGCAGAAAGACTATTTTATATCTAAAAACAAAAATGATGTGACTTACCGAACGAAAGTGCTGGCAGGTCGATAGACACACAAACAAACACAAACATACACACGAAATTCAAGCTTTCGCAACAAATGGTTGCTTCATCAGGAAAGAGGGAAGGAGAGGGAAAGACGAAAGGATGTGGGTTTTAAGGGAGAGGGTAAGGAGTCATTCCAATCCCGGGAGCGGAAAGACTTACCTTAGGGGGAAAAATGTCTGCTTGTGTCTGTGTATGTGCGGATGGATATGTGTGTGTGTGTGTGTGTGAGTGTATACCTGTCCCTTTTTTCCCCCTAAGGTAAGTCTTTCTGCTCCCGGGATTGGAATGACTCCTTACCCTCTCCCTTAAAACCCACATCCTTTCGTCTTTCCCTCTCCTTCCCTCTTTCCTGATGAAGCAACCGTTTGTTGCAAAAGCTCGAATTTCGTGTGTATGTTTGTGTTTGTTTGTGTGTCTATCGACCTGCCAGCACTTTCATTTGGTAAGTCACATCATCTTTGTTTTTAGATATATTTTTCCCACGTGGAATGTTTCCCTCTATTATATTCATATCAGAAAGACTATTTTGTTACAATATGGCTACCAAAAGCAATATTATCAGACAATTGTCCGCAGTTTGGGTCAAAAAGATTTAAAGAATGTTTGGAAAGTAAAAATATTGAACATATTAAAATTTTGGCATACTTTCCTCAGGGGAATATGTGTGAGCGATTTATGAAGGACCTCAACAGACTGTGTCGAACGTATTGCCACAGAAAGCATACTGCATGGGCACAATATTTAGAATATTTTGAGGAAGTGATAAACCATCTAAAGCATGAGGCAACAGGTTTTGCTCCTTGTGAACTGATGTATGGTGTAAGACCTAATGACTTATTATTCGATGTTGTGGAATTTCCAGCTATCATTGATTTAGCCCAGGATCAGAAGGAAACTGTAGCTTGAGAGAACATAAAGAAGAAGGCATTAGAGTGAAAGAGGAAGCATGATGCAAGGGCACTGCCTACAAGCTTTAAGATACGAAACCTAGTTCTTGTTAAAACCAGAGAAAAGTCCAAAAAGATAGCTTCGGAAACTAAAAAGTTTACCGACGAGTACATGGGTCCATTCGGAGTTATTGAAAAGCTGCACCCAAATGCATATAGGTTGGCATATTGGAAATCAGGAAGGTTGTTGGGATTGCAGAATATTATTGACCTGAAAAGATATGTGCATGTAGAATAGGATCTGAAGGTACTAAAACCCCAGAGGGCGTTGTGCTCTTTGCAATGCTAGGTGACTGACGACCACCAGGTGCTCGAGCTATTGACAATACTACTTCACTTTCTTTTCGTGTTGTCAGTCTTCCTCTTCTATCTTTATGAACTTATCTGTCATCTTTCATATTCTTCACTCTATCGGAAATGAGAAGGAGTAGCAGGGGGTGTTGTGATGAATAGTGGTAACAGTGTGAGTAAAGTATGTGTCGAAAAAGGAATTGAGAAAGTTAGAGTAATAAGACAGGCGGATATAATTTGAAAAATAAAATGATGCGTTATGGTGATTTTGCAGTAGTGAGGTGTTGTCATGTTGTATATGAAGGTATATGTTTTGAAGTAGTAGTGAGAGAAGTAACAGAGATGACTAATTATAGAGTATAATAAAAGGGCTCAAAGTAATGAGGAGGAAGAGCATAACTTGTTGTAAAAGGGAGTGTTATCCTGTTGGAAAATGGTAAAGGAATTGTGGAGTGTTGTTACAAAAGTTGAGTTAAAAAAGGGGTGTAAGTTAGCATTTGATTACTAATGGAAAGTGAGTAAGATGATTTGCATGAAGATGCATGGGCATAATGGAAAATGAATCTATCCCAAAAATGACATGAAATTTACCAGAGGTGACTAATAAAATAAACCGATAGAGATGACAACCAAAATATTACTGATACTAATGCTACCAGCTGTGAAAGGTAAGAGTGAACGGGCATTTATAATGGATTTTGTAAATAGTTATATGAATTTGAATTTAATATCTAATGTGATTTTGAAGTCATGCTCAAGTTTTGAATTTTGTGTATTATTTGCTATTTTAAAAGACTTCTTAAAATTTTTTGAAGAAGAAATCATAAAGTTAAGCGTGTTTATGGAACCTGGTAAAAGCTGTCGTAAAGACTTTGCCGTAATTGTCAAGTTTTAAGAAAAGGTTTAGTGGATAGGGAATAATCAGAATTTAACCTAATTAAGTGATTTCAGTGTATGCCTTCAATAGCAACGCATAATTTTGCTGAAGTAGTTAAACACTTTAAAAGAAAATTCAAATTTTCTTGCTGTTTAAGAGTTAAATGTTCTGTTAATTTGCTTTGAATAGTTGAAATATAATTAATTAAAGAGTATAGCATAGGGAGAACAATTTTATACTATGTGTTGAGACAGTTATGTATATTAGTGGTCTTAGACGAAACTATGTTTTGTAGGTAAAAACCACTGTACAATAAGGACTGGCCTGAGAGTGGACCAATGTGCATTGTTATGGACGCCAACCAACCAAGGTGTTGTGACATGCTAAGAGAAAAATTGTGAGGTAGAGGACACTTATGCAGTGCAACGTGTAAGGTAGACGTGATTTCAAAATTACACCAGGACACCAATCAAAGTACGGGTGGAGATTCAATAAAATATTGAGTTCATGTAAATAAGAGGAGGTAAAAGGCGAAAAATTTAATTGTAATGGACAAGAACTATTTTATGTAAAGTCACAATTTGTGGAAAGTTTGGTTTTGAAGGAAAAAATTAATTAGTTCAGTTGTAAAGTCTTGTAAAAAATTCCTTAAAAAAATCAAAAACTTTTGTAAAATATTAGACTTAGTTAGGCTAGTATACCAAGTCCGAAGTAAGAATTCTGTAACTTAGATTAGTAATTTTCAAATTTCACATTTGTTAGGAGAATAAGGAGACAGTCACGATGTAGTAAAATTATAAAAAGTTGCTTTCAACAATTTTAACAATTACAGGGGGTGTGAGGCATAGCGCCTTCGCATCGCTCCTGTCACTTGTTAGAACGATATCATTATAGGCATGAGTCATCGACAGATGTCACCAGCTGACATGGACCTGAGTTACAGAGCTGCACGTAGTTGTACTAGCAGGCAGCAGAGGTCAGCAGTTGACGGATAGTGCTAGCAGTCGTAGTCAAAACAATGTTGTAAATTTATGTTTGATTAATATTGAATGTATTTGCATAATTATAATTGTTTTATATGTGTAGTAATTAGCAGTGTGAGTGTTGTATGAGTGAAGAAGAGCAGGAGTAAATGAAAATTGTTTTGTTTATTCACGAAGTACCAGTTAAACAATACAAGGGATTTACTATAGTTAAATGTGCAGTCAGTTTATGGTACTAATAAATCATGAGTAGAACACAAATTAATTGGTAATTTCAGGAGTAATTTTATATTTGATACTCTTCTAAATTTATTTATTTAGCAATTGCAACCTGATTCACTGTTTGTGATATCAGCCAATCATAAAAATGCAGGCTTGTGCCAATCTATGCTGGGAACAAAGCCTTTGGAGTAATCTAGGGGAGTCGGGGCTGAGGGTTCGAACTAGTAACATCTCATTGAAAGCAGCTTTGACAAAAGTACTACAAAATCATGGAAAAATGCATGCTAATTACGAGTTCGCGAAGTAGTACAAAGTTTATTTAAGTGAACGGTATAGTGGAAGTTGTGTGGAATTTCGGACCGAATATCAAAATTATTGCTTTTGACTGTTAGTTAAAACCACATGGTGTGTTGTGCGATCTAAGACTGCAACAGGTATTACATGTAGAGCAGAGTGCACAACATTTGAGTGAGCATTTTCATAACTAAACGATCTGGTGAACTCTATTAACTTCGGTAACGGGTCTAAATACCAAAAGCTGGCTACGTGTGTGATTGTGGTGTGCATGTGAACTTTACATTGTGTTGCCACTTAGTACGGACTTGGCAGTATTAACTGTGATCTTTATCGTAAAAATACATCTGAAAATTTACACTGCCAAGTTAAAACTTTTATTTCAGTAGCTAGTCACATCCCGTTTATCAGACAATTCTACGTATGTTGCGATCTGCAATAGACAGTAGTGGTCTAGTATTTTCTACTACAGCTTTTAGCTAGACAAATGAACATTGCTGGACACTGGCAGGGTGGTAAAAAGTAACGTGCCACGCCGCATAGTGGTCTAGTGATCACATAATGTAGCCATGAAGTGGTGGTATTGAATCGCTCCATTCCATTTTTTTTTTTTTTTTTTTTTTTCTCAATCACATTTCGATCATCTGGAAAAATAGTCACCCTGATGAATCTCAAAAAAATTCCCTTCAATTTCTAACCCACCTGTAACACCAGAATCTCCACAACAGTTCTGCCACAAAGCTCGCAACTGTGTCAAGACCAAGTTTAGTTCGAGAGTTTCCGCACGCTACAGTGTCTCCTGGCAGCTGGCTACTGGCTGCACGCCACTCACCAACTTCATAAGGCATCGTAAGACCAGGTGAATGTTGCACAATGATTGTGTTTCTCAACTGTCATTTTCTGATTTGAAGTTCTTTTATCTTGCAGTTACAGACGGGATTTTGCATGCTTGAAACTTAAAAATGTTGTTCATGAGTTGTAAAATAGTCACAAGTGGAAAAAGTCTGACATTTGTAACATATTGTTTGCTCTTAGTTTAACAGGGTGTGAAGGCAGCAAGACATATCAAAACACTTGCACTGTATGTGGAGTGATTGCTTTTGGGCAAAACACGTCAGCAAAGGATGTTACTGTTTCAAGAACTGTCTTTCATTGTCATGACTCATTTTCTACATTCAGGAAGTCTCAATAACTGATATATGTGATAAACTGTGACCATTTAACCATAGTATTTTGTTTTCATTTAATAGACAAGGTTCAGAAGTTGGGTGTAGGTGTAGAATAGGCTCTAACTGAAAGCAACAACTATCCAATGGATGACTATTACTACATTTTAGCTAGAATGCCATCATTTTCCTCATTGAGAATTCCTATGCAGTATTGGGGTCGACAGAAGCGTCCGATCCCACGCGTCGGCTTTGACCCGTGACGTAAGGGTGTTGTCATGTGTGACGTCATGACGGCGCGGAGTTTGGTTTGAGTGTGGCTGTCTCCAGTTCTGTTTTATCTTATTTTATTTACTTTTCTGATCTGTTTGTTCTATCTCATGAGATTTTTTTTTTTTTTAAATTTAAAAACACTTATTACTTATATTAATTATCTGTTTCCTCCAATTTCTGTTTTAGTTTATTATATTTATCTTTCTGATCTGTTCGTTCTATCCCGTGAGATTTTTTTTTAAAAAAGACAAAAAACACTAATCAGCCACTGAAGCATCTTTATCTTCTATGGGTTGCAGGGGTTACGACCCCTGGGGAGGTGGGTGGGTATTCATGCATGGCTGTCTTCACTTACACATTGTAGCTACGCAAGGCGTCTAAATTTGTTTATATTTAGTTTGCCCCCCACCCAAAACACCCCATTTCCCGCACTTGTCCCGTTAGTGTCATTAGGCTTCTTGTGGAAAGTGTGTGTGTTTGTTTTGTTTCCGCCATATTTGTGACGTCATGGGTCAAAGCAGACGGGCGGGATCGGACGCTTCCGTATTTCCCAGTATTGTTACATGTGTCTAGTTATGACATAATTAACTTCTTAAGAAGAAATTGATGGCTGAGCTGTTAGAAAAGACATTTCCTCATGCAAAGAGCAGCTGGTAGTTCAATAAGGATGTTGTGCACTATGAAACCATCCCCAGGGTCATGTCTATCACATTTGGTGTTTGTTTCCAACAACCAAGAATTGTAATTCAGCTTACCATGGTAACCTTATGATGAAAGTCTGTTTTAATAAAACAGAAGGTACTGAAACACGAGCTTACCTACAACAGTGTGAATGAAGAAGATATTATTCATCAAATGGAAACAGTATGCAAATTTGGTATTTCATGCTGTGATTGTCACCTCCTTATTGTCCCAGTTTATCAGTTGTAGCCACAACTAGAACTGATAAACTGCAATACAAAAGATGAGATTAGTTTGTTTTAATAAAACAGAAGGTACTGAAACACGAGCTTGCCTAAAACAGCGTGATTGAAAAAGATATTATTCATCAAATGGAAACAGTATGCAAATTTGGTATTTCATGCTGTGATTTCATACTGTGATTGTCACATCCTTATTGTCCCAGTTTATCAGTTGTAGCCACAACTAGAACTGATAAACTGCAATACAAAAGATGAGATTAGTTGAAATTTCCAGCTGGAATGGTCTCCCTGGACTCAAAAGCATAAAGTGATACACCAATGTCATACCTTTAAAGGAAATAACTCATATTATTCAAACTGACAAGAAAATATCAAGTGAATTTGTCAGGACATTTATATACCATCCAGGAAGTAACTCAGCAGTCACACCGTTGTCGAACATATTCTACATTACTTCAAAGTTTCAGTTATACCACTAGCAGGAAGGATTCCTTTCACCAGACAGAGTGAAGCCTGACATGGAAGTGAGCACCTCTTGTGTCTGAAAGACACAGTGAAAGAGGGCCTGAGTACCAAAAATTTTTGTCAATGGATTTTATTTGCGTTTGTGAACTAGAACATAGTGACTGCAGATTAAACTTCATAATTCAGTAACTGCCCAATTAGTTCTGTTTTTTCTGTCATAAGTACATTGAAAACATAAAAGCTAATTCACCAAATATGCTGAAGACAGAGAAATACTATGATAAAAATATGTTCACCATGCTGAGCACTGGGCTAATTTTCTATGCAGTGCTTCAAGTCAGTGCACAGTGTTAGAGTCTCTGAAGGTATCACTTATGAATGATACCTCTATCCTGTTACAGTACTTATAAGAGAATTATCAGGGTTTAATATGATGGCACAGATGGGCAAACAACTCTAGTACCAACATAGACTATCTATATGCTGCTGATTGATGATGCTAAACTACCACTATGTCAGATTGTAGCTCATACTTATTTTCTGATCACGAAAGAGTTTCTCAACAATGGGCGAATAGCATCCACACCATGGTACCCCACTCATAACGCAGACCCATAACTTGCCAATTAATCATGGTGAAATGCCATATGTTTGCAGCTTTCTGGGAGTGTCTTTTTTTCTTTTTTCTTCTTTCCCAATAGACTTTCACCTCATTTTGGAAGCGATAAACAATTCCTACAGCCTATCACTTCATAGTTCACACCCACTCCCTCCCCTCTCCATCCAACCACAACAAAAACTGTGGATGTTTTAAAATATGACACTGGATGCGGTTTTGTACCTACCTTTCCTACTACTAGTTGTCAACTTTTTTGAGTGGCTATTCTGCTGTTACTCTAAACATCAATATGTGAGGTAAATACAAATATTTTACTGTGGTAAACATCCAGTATCTCCATTCTACCAGCTCCACCATTCACAATGCAGTAAAAAGAGTTACACAAATGTGCTTACAACTGACAAGCAATATTGTTGTAGTAACTGGCAAGGTGTGGTGAATTCCATCAGTCATCTGACACTTACGAACTCATGTGTTTCATAGGATTCTTTTAGTTGATTTTGTTGTGGTCATTTTCAATTAAAATAGAGGAATAGGAAAAATATCTGTCTTTAAACGTACATTTGTAGTGGGATCTGAATGTATGGCTACAGTTGCAGCAGAACACAGCTGCTGATTTATCGTTGAGAATGCAAATATTTTCTCATTCTGTTATTACAGGCTAAGGCAGAAATTAGCTGTTATAATTATTTATTCATGCATGTTTTGCTCCTGATCAGGCATTTATGCATACTGAAGATCATTACTGAAAGATAGTCTTAGCATAGAACTGTTTTGTTCAATGTTCACCACCGGAGTGGCTATCTGAGTATCTATGGGGAAGCAGTGCCAGTGAATGGTCAGAAATCTTGTGGTGGCTTCTGCTGTTGTGGAATTGCAGCTTTTCATTTGTTGTGATTGAAATCATGGCCTGTGTGAACTGTGGATAATGTTTCTTAAGAGAAACATTTTCAAAGTCTTTAATGAACAAAAAATCGGTTACTTTCTCATAATGTATACAGTGCAACCACTCAAAATGCTCCATACATGTGGATCATGTTTGCTGAATTAGCTTTTAAGTTTTCAATTCACTTACAACAGAAAAAGAGAAATAATTATGACAATTACTGATTTATTAAATTTAATATGCAGTCAGAGCATGTTGCTTTCAGTTAGAGCCTGTTGTACACCTACACCCAACTTATGAACCTTGTCTATTAAATGGCCATGGTCTACCACATATATCAGTTACTGAGACTTCCTGAATGTAGAAAATGAGTCATGACAGAATGAAAGACAGTTCTTGAAACAGTAAAATCCGTTGCTGATGTGTTTTGCCTTAAAGCAATCTCTCCATACACAATGCAAGTGTTCAAATATGTCTAGCTGCCTTCATATGTCTCTTAAACTAAGAGCAAACAATGTGTTACAAATGTTATACTTTTTTCCACTTGTGACTCTATTTTACAACTCATGAACAACATTCATAAGTTTCAAGCATGCAAAATCCAGTATGTAACTGCAAGATAAAAACTCCAAATTAGAAAATGACCCTTGAGAAACACAATCGTAGTGCAACATTCACCTGGTCTTATGGTACCTTATGAAGTTGGCAAGTGGTGTGCGGCCAATAGCCAACTGCCAGGAGCCACTGTAGAATGAGGAAACTATCGAGCTAAACTTGGTCTTGATACAGTTGCAATCTGTGTGGCGGAATTGGTGTGGAGATTTCTGGTATTACAAGTGGGTTAGAAATTGAAGGGAATTATCTTTGAGCTCCATCAGGCTGACTGCTTTTGCAAGCAACTGAAATGTGATTGAGAAAAAAAAAAGAAAAAAAGTGGAATGAATTGGATTCAATCTCCCAACTTCGTGGCTACATTGTGCGGCATTTACCACTAGACTTTGAGCAGTTACAGCCTTGCAGCCTCTCGAGGAAAGGACAACACTTCCTCCAGATGTGTCTGCACTCTACAGTGTTGCCAGACTGTGCATGTCATTGGACTTAGATTTCTGAAGGGTGATCGACTTTATTGACCACCTTATGTGAGTGACTCAAACTTAGACTCTGTGGCGGCTGGATGGTGATCAGTTTTTCTGCCTAAGGTCCACAGTAACACTAGTAGCTAAAGTAAAACAGAAAGCCCTCTTTGCAGTCTCTTGTCAATCTTGGTACAATAAAGGTAGAAAATCAACTAAAGATACCAGTAGTTGCAATTATAATGATAACCAGCAGCAGTTCAAATGGTGAGCAACAGTTAGTACAGAATGAGCACATAACTTTCAATTTCATTCTATGGGTCAATATTGATATCCATTTTTTACCTGACAAGAACTTAAAAAACACAATTAGCATATTCTCATCATTTTAACACAAATATTGAACAACTCCATTGATATATTTTCCCCATTTGTAATTCTGAGTAACCTAAGAGTCATTGAACAGAAATGTAAGCAGAACTATTAATGTTTTTAAGATTTCTGCATCCACTGGGGCGCACTGTACTAAACCATTAAGGAAATCCTGTACATGATGCATGCCAATATAATATGCATAATGAAATATTCAAGAGAGTGCATAGTGCTCAGCATTCTTTGGTTTGCATTTCTTACTCTGTGGCTGTTAGGGGGAAATGAAGGAATAGATTAATTTGGATTAGTGACCAAAGAAAGTAATTTGAGAGCTATTAACACTATATATATATATACAGACACAAGCAGACATCTGTCTGCTTGTGTCTGTATATGTGTGGATGGATATGTGTGTGTGTGCGAGTGTGTACCTGTCCTTTTTTCCCCCTAAGGTAAGTCTTTCCGCTCCCGGGATTGGGATGACTCCTTACCCTCTCCCTTAAAACTCACATCCTTTCGTCTTTCCCTCTCCTTCCCTCTTTCCTGATGAGGCAACAGTTTGTTGCGAAAGCTTGAATTTTGTGTGTTTGTTTTTGTTAGTTTGTGTGTCTATCGACCTGCCAGTGCTTTGTTTGGTAAGTCACAGCATCTTTGTTTGTAGATATATTTTTCCCACGTGGAATGTTTCCCTCTATTATATATATATATATATATATATATATATATATATATATATATATATATATATATAGGTGCTCCCGTCCGCTGCTGGCGCGCCGCCACGATTGCGTAAGCCAAGGTCAGCCTTGCGCGGCGGGGGTCAAAGGTCAATATATATATATATATATATATATATATATATATCTGTGTGTGTGTGTGTGTGTGTGTGTGTGTGTGTGTTTCCCTCTATATATATAAAGATGATGTGACTTACCAAATGAAAGTGCTGGCAGGTCGACAGACACACAAACATACACACAAAATTCAAGCTTTCGCAACAAACTGTTGCCATATCAGGAAAGAGGGAAGGAGAGGGAAAGACGAAAGGATGTGGGTTTTAAGGGAGAGGGTAAGGAGTCATTCCAATCCCGGGAGCGGAAAGACTTACCTTAGGGGGAAAAAAGGACGGGTATACACTCGCGCACACACACACATATCCATCCACACACATACAGACACAAGCAGAAATATTCAAAGACAAAGAGTTTGGGCAGAGATGTCAGTCAAGGCAGAAATGCAGAGGCAAAGATGTTGTTGAGGTATGAGTGGTGGCAACTTAAAATTAGCGGAGATTGAGGCCTGGTGGATAACGGGAAGAGAGGATATGTTGAAGAGCAAGTTCCCATCTCTGGAGTTCGGATAGGTTGGTGTTAGTGGGAAGTATCCAGATAACCCGGACGGTGTAACACTGTGCCAAGATGTGCTGGCCGTGCACCAAGGCATGTTTAGCCACAGGGTGATCCTCATTACCAACAAACACTGTCTGCCTGTGTCCATTCATGCGAATGGACGGTTTGTTGCTGGTCATTCCCACATAGAATGCGTCACAGTGTAGGCAGGTCAGTTGGTAGATCACGTGGGTGCTTTCACACGTGGCTCTGCCTTTGATCGTGTACACCTTCCGGGTTACAGGACTGGAGTAGGTGGTGGTGGGAGGGTGCATGGGACAGGTTTTACACCGGGGGCGGTTACAAGGGTAGGAGCCATAGGGTAGGGAAGTTGGTTTGGGGATTTCATAGGGATGAACTAAGAGGTTACGAAGGTTAGGTGGACGGCGGAAAGACACTCTTGGTGGAGTGGGGAGGATTTCATGAAGGATGGATCTCATTTTGGGGCAGGATTTGAGGAAGTCGTATCCCTGCTGGAGAGCCACATTCAGAATCTGATCCAGTCCCGGGAAGTATCCTGTCACAAGTGGGGCACTTTTGCGGTTCTTCTGTGGGAGGTTCTGGGTTTGAGAGGATGAGGAAGTGGCTCTGGTTATTTGCTTCTGTACCAGGCCGGGAGGGTAGTTGCGGGATGCGAAAGCTGTTGTCAGGTTGTTGGTGTAATGTTTCAGGGATTCCGGACTGGAGCAGATTCATTTGCCACGAAGACCTAGGCTGTAGGGAAGGGACCGTTTGATGTGGAATGGGTGGCAGCTGTCGTAATGGAGGTACTGTTGCTTGTTGGTGGGTTTGATGTGGACGGACGTGTGAAGCTGGCCATTGGACAGGTGGAGGTCAACGTCAAGGAAAGTGGCATGGGATTTGGAGTAGGACCAGGTGAATCTGATGGAACCAAAGGAGTTGAGGTTGGAGAGGAAATTCTGGAGTTCTTCTTCACTGTGAGTCCAGATCATGAAGATGTCATCAATAAATCTGTACCAAACTTTGGGTTGGCAGGCTTTGGTAACCAAGAAGGCTTCCTCTAAGCGACCCATGAACAGGTTGGCGTACGAAGGGGCCATCCTGGTACCCATGGCTGTTCCCTTTAATTGTTGGTATGTCTGGTCTTCAAAAGTGAAGAAGTTGTGGGTCAGGATGAAGCTGGCTAAGGTAATGAGGAAAGAGGTTTTAGGTAGGGTGGCAGGTGATCAACGTGAAAGGAAGTGCTCCATCGCAGCGAGGCCCTGGGCGTGCGGGATATTTGTGTATAAGGAAGTGGCATCAATGGTTACAAGGATGGTTTCTGGGGGTAACGGATTGGGTAAGGATTCCAGGCGTTCGAGAAAGTGGTTGGTGTCTTTGACGAAGGATGGGAGACTGCATACCTCAACAACATCTTTGCCTCTGCATTTCTGCCTTGACTGACATCTCTGCCCAAACTCTTTGTCTTTAAATATGTCTGCTTGTGTCTGTATGTGTGTGGATGGCTATGTGTGTGTGTGCGAGTGTATACCCGTCCTTTTTTCCCCCTAAGGTAAGTCTTTCCGCTCCCGGGATTGGAATGACTCCTTACCCTCTCCCTTAAAACCCGCATCCTTTCGTCTTTCCCTCTCCTTCCCTCTTTCCTGATGAGGCAACAGTTTGTTGCAGAATTTTGTGTGTATGTTTGTGTTTGTTTGTGTGTCTGTCGACCTGCCAGCACTTTCATTTGGTAAGTCACATCATCTTTATTTTTAATATATATATATATATATATATATATATATATATATATATATATATATATATATATATATATATATATATATATAATAGAGGGAAACATTCCACGTGGGAAAAATTATTATAAAAACAAAGATGAGGTGACTTACCGAACGAAAGCGCTGGCAGGCTGATAGACACACAAACATACACACAAAATTCTAGCTTTCGCAACCAACGGTTGCCTCGTCAGGAAAGAGGGAAGGAGAGGGAAAGATGAAAGGATGTGGGCTTTAAGGGAGAGGGTAAGGAGTCATTCCAATCCCGGGAGCGGAAAGACTTACCTTAGGGGGAAAAAAGGACAGGTATACACTCGCACACACACACACATATCCATCCACACATACAGACACAAGCAGACATATTTAAAGACAAAGAGTTTGGGCAGAGATGTCAGTCGAGGTGGAAGTGTAGAGGCAAAGAAGTTGTTGAAAGACGGGTGAGGTATGAGTGGCGGCAACTTGAAATTAGAAATTAGCGGAGATTGAGGCCTGGCGGATAACGAGAAGAGAGGATATACTGAAGGGCAAGTTCCCATCTCCGGAGTTCGGATAGGTTGGTGT
Organism: Schistocerca nitens; assembly: GCF_023898315.1. Classification (NCBI taxonomy): domain Eukaryota; kingdom Metazoa; phylum Arthropoda; class Insecta; order Orthoptera; family Acrididae; genus Schistocerca; species Schistocerca nitens. Next base: position 314,754,923 of record NC_064619.1, on the reverse strand, counting down.
TGGTGGGAAGTATCCAGATAACCCGGATGGTGTAACACTGTGCCAAGATGTGCTGGCTGTGCACCAAGGCATGTTTAGCCACAGGGTGATCCTCATTACCAACAAACACTGTCTGCCTGCGTCCATTCATGTGAATGGACAGTTTGTTGCTGGTCATTCCCACATAGAATGCATCACAGTGTAGGCAGGTCAGTTGGTAAATCACGTGGGTGCTTTGACACGTGGCTCTGCCTTTGATCGTGTACACCTTCCGGGTTACAGGACTGGAGTAGGTGGTGGTGGGAGGGTGCATGGGACAGGTTTTGCACCGGGGGCGGTTACAAGGATAGGAGCCATAGGGTAGGGAAAGTGGTTTGGGGATTTCATAGGGATGAACTAACAGGTTACAAAGGTTAGGTGGACGGCGGAAAGACACTCTTGGCGGAGTGGGGAGGATTTCATGAAGGATGGATCTCATTTCAGGGCAGGATTTGAGGAAGTCGTATCCCTGCTGGAGAGCCACATTCAGAGTCTGGTCCAGTCCCGGAAAGTATCCTGTCACAAGTGGAGCACTTTTGTGGTTCTTCTGTGGGAGGTCCTGGGTTTGAGGGGATGAGGAAGTGGCTCTGGTTATTTGCTTCTGTACCAGGTCAGGAGGGTAGTTGCGGGATGCGAAAGCTGTTGTCAGGTTGTTGGTGTAATGGTTCAGGGATTCCGGACTGGAGCAGATTCGTTTGCCACGAAGACCTAGGCTGTAGGGAAGGGACCGTTTGATATGGAATGGGTGGCAGCTGTCATAATGGAGGTACTGTTGCTTGTTGGTGGGTTTGATGTGGATGGACGTGTGAAGCTGGCCATTGGACAGATGGAGGTCAACGTCAAGGAAAGTGGCGTGGGATTTGGAGTAGGACTAGGTGAATCTGATGGAACCAAAGGAGTTGAGGTTGGAGAGGAAATTCTGGAGTTCTTCTTCACTGTGAGTCCAGATCCTGAAGATGTCATCAATAAATCTGTACCAAACTTTTGGTTGGCAAGCCTGGGTAACCGAGAAGGCTTCCTCTAAGCGACCCATGAATAGGTTGGCGTACGAGGGGGCCATCCTGGTACCCATGGCTGTTCCCTTTAATTGGTGGTATGTCTGGTCTTCGAAAGTGAAGTAGTTGTGGGTCAGGATAAAGCTGGCTAAGGTAATGAGGAAAGAGGTTTTAGGTAGGGTGGCAGGTTATCGGCGTGAAAGGAAGTGCTCCATCGCAGCGAGGCCCTGGACGTGTGTGTGTGTGTGGGGGGGGGGGGGGGGAATATATATATATATTGGTATGTGTGTGTGTGCGAGTGTATACCCATCCTTTGTTTCCCCCTAAGGTAAGTCTTTCCGCTCCCGGGATTGGAATGACTCCTTACCCTCTCCCTTAAAACCCACTTCCTTTCGTCTTTCCCTCTCCTTCCCTCTTTCCTGACGAAGCAACCGTTTGTTGCGGAAGCTTGAATTTTGTGTGTATGTTTGTGTTTGTTTGTGTGTCTATCGACCTGCCAGCGCTTTCGTTCGGTAAGTCACGTCATCTTTGTTTTTAGATATATTTTTCCCACGTGGAATGTTTCCGATGATGTGGCTTACCAAATGAAAGTGCTGGCAGGTCGACAGGCACACAAACGAACACAAACATACACACAAAATTCAAGCTTTCGCAACAAACTGTTGCCTCGTCAGGAAAGAGGGAAGGAGAGGGAAAGACGAAAGGATGTGGGTTTTAAGGGAGAGGGTAAGGAGTCATTCCAATCCCGGGAGTGGAAAGACTACCTTAGGGGGAAAAAAAGGAAAAAAGGACGGGTATACACTTGCACACACACATATCCATCCACACATATACAGACACAAGCAGACATATTTAAATAATTAGAACAGCATGCCACCCTCCACCTCAAAAAACTATCCAATCTCCTGGTTTCCCACCTCCGGAAAGGCAACTCACTCACCCTTCACAACCTTTCCAGCAAACCTCAACCTCCTCTCATTGCACACAAACCCAGTCTCTCCCATCTACTCAATCTCCCACTTCCAGCTCCACTCCCTCCAAAACCTCAAAATTCCGGTCAACACAATCTGGAACCACAACACCCTAATTCAGTAGTTAACCTTTCCTCCAAACCTCTCTCCCAATCCGAAACCTCTGTCCTATCCAAAGGCCTCACCTTCAGCCCCACTCCCAGATTCAACCAAACAGCCCTCGTCAAACCTTCCAGGAATTTCTGACTTCCAGCCTTGCATCTCAATCCTTCTTAAAAAACCTTAATCCTACACCCAACATCACCACTGCTGAAGCCCAGGCTATCCGTGATCTGAAGGCTGACCGATCCATCGTCATTCTTCCGGCGGACAAGGGTTCCACGACCGTGGTACTTGATCGTCGGGAGTATGTGGCTGAGGGACTGCGTCAGCTTTCAGACAACACCACATACAAAGTTTGCCAAGGTAACCCCATTCCCGATGTCCAGGCAGAGCTTCAAGGAATCCTCAGAACCTTAGGCCCCCTGCAAAACCTTTCACCTGACTCCATCAACCTCCTGACCCCACCGACACCCCGCACCCCTACCTTCTACCTTCTTCCTAAAATCCACAAACCCAATCATCCCGGCCGCCCCATTGTAGCTGGTTACCAAGCCCCCACAGAACGTATCTCTGCCTACGTAGATCAACACCTTCAACCCATTACATGCAGTCTCCCATCCTTCATCAAAGACACCAACCACTTCCTTGAACGCATGGAATCCTTACCCAATCTGTTACCCCCTGGAAACCATCCTTGTAACCATTGATGCCACTTCCTTATACACAAATATTCCACACGTCCAGGGCCTCGCTGCGATGGAGCATTTCCTTTCACGCCGATCACCTGCCACCCTACCTAAAACCTCTTTCCTCATTACCTTAGCCAGCTTCATCCTGACCCACAACTTCTTCACTTTTGAAGGCCAGACATACCAACAATTAAAGGGAACAGCCATGGGTACCAGGATGGCCCCCTCGTACGCCAACCTATTCATGGGTCGCTTAGAGGAAGCCTTCTTGGTTACCCAGGTCTGCCAACCCAAAGTTTGGTACAGATTTATTGATGACATCTTCAGGATCTGGACTCACAGTGAAGAAGAACTCCAGAATTTCCTCTCCAACCTCAACTCCTTTGGTTCCATCAGATTCACCTGGTCCTACTCCAAATCCCATGCCACTTTCCTTGACGTTGACCTCCACCTGTCCAATGGCCAACTTCACACGTCCGTCCACATCAAACCCACCAACAAGCAACAGTACCTCCATTATGACAGCTGCCACCCATTCCACATCAAACGGTCCCTTCCCTACAGCCTAGGTCTTCGTGGCAAACGAATCTGCGCCAGTCCGGAATCCCTGAAACATTACACCAACAACCTGACAACAGCTTTCGCATCCCGCAACTACCCTCCCGGCCTGGTACAGAAGCAAATAACCAGAGCCACTTCCTCATCCCCTCAAACCCAGAATCCCCCACAGAAGAACCACAAAAGTGCCCCACTTGTGACAGGATACTTTCCGGGACTGGACCAGACTCTGAATGTGGCTCTCCAGCAGGGATACGACTTCCTCAAATCCTGCCCTGAAATGAGATCCATCCTTCATGAAATCCTCCCCACTCCGCCAAGAGTGTCTTTCCGCCGTCCACCTAACCTTCGTAACCTGTTAGTTCATCCCTATGAAATCCCCAAACCACCTTCCCTACCCTCTGGCTCCTATCCTTGTAACCGCCCCCGGTGCAAAACCTGTCCCATGCACCCTCCCACCACCACCTACTCCAGTCCTGTAACCCGGAAGGTGTACACGATCAAAGGCAGAGCCACGTGTCAAAGCACCCACGTGATTTACCAACTGACCTGCCTACACTGTGATGCATTCTATGTGGGAATGACCAGCAACAAACTGTCCATTCGCATGAATGGACACAGGCAGACAGTGTTTGTTGGTAATGAGGATCACCCTGTGGCTAAACATGCCGTGGTGCACAGCCAGCACATCTTGGCACAGTGTTACACCATCCGGGTTATCTGGATACTTCCCACCAACACCAACCTATCCGAACTCCGGAGATGGGAACTTGCCCTTCAGTATATCCTCTCTTCTCGTTATCCGCCAGGCCTCAATCTCCGCTAATTTCCAGTTGCCGCCACTCATACCTCACCTGTCTCTCAACAACTTCTTTGCCTCTACTCTTCCACCTCGACTGAGGTGTGTGCGAGTGTATACCTGTCCTTTTTTCCCCCTAAGGTAAGTCTTTCCGCTCCCGGGATTGGAATGACTCCTTACCCTCTCCCTTAAAACCCACATCCTTTCGTCTTTCCCTCTCCTTCCCTCTTTCCTGATGAGGCAACAGTTTGTTGCGAAAGCTTGAATTTTGTGTGTATATTTGTGTTTGTTTGTGTGTCTATCGACCTGCCAGCGCTTTTGTTTGGTAAGTCTCATCATCTTTCTTTTTAGATATATTTTTTCCACGTGGAATGTTTCCCTCTGTTATATATATATATATACAGGGTGTTTCAAAAATGAACGGTATATTTGAAACGGCAATAAAAACTAAACGAGCAGCGATAGAAATACACCGTTTGTTGCAATATGCTTGGGACAACAGTACATTTTCAGGCAGACAAACTTTCGAAATTACAGTAGTTACAATTTTCAACAATAGATGGCACTGCAAGTGATGTGAAAGATATAGAAGACAACGCAGTCTGTGGGTGCGCCATTCTGTACGTCATCTTTCTGCTGTAAGCGTGTGCTGTTCACAACGTGCAAGTGTGCTGTAGATAACATGGTTTATTCCTTAGAACAGAGGATTTTTCTGGTGTTGGAATTCCACCGCCTAGAACACAGTGTTGTTGCAACAAGACGAAGTTTTCAACAGAGGTTTAATGTAACCAAAGGGCCGAAAAGCGATACAATAAAGGATCTGTTTGAAAAATTTCAACGGACTGGGAACGTGACGGATGAACGTGCTGGAAAGGTAGGGCGACCGCGTACGGCAACCACAGAGGGAAACGCGCAGCTAGTTCAGCAGGTGATCCAACAGCGGCCTCGGGTTTCCGTTCGCCGTGTTGCAGCTGCGGTCCAAATGACGCCAACATCCACGTATCGTCTCATGCGCCAGAGTTTACACCTCTATCCATACAAAATTCAAACGCGGCAACCCCTCAGCGCCACTACCATTGCTGCACGAGAGACATTCGCTAACGATATAGTGCACAGGATTGATGACGGCGATATGCATGTGGGCAGCATTTGGTTTACTGACGAAGCTTATTTTTACCTGGACGGCTTTGTCAATAAACAGAACTGGCGCATATGGGGAACCGAAAAGCCCCATGTTGCAGTCCCATCGTCCCTGCATCCTCAAAAAGTACTGGTCTGGGCCGCCATTTCTTCCAAAGGAATCATTGGCCCATTTTTCAGATCCGAAACGATTACTGCATCACGCTATCTGGACATTCTTCGTGAATTTGTGGCGGTACAAACTGCCTTAGACGACACTGCGAACACCTCGTGGTTTATGCAAGATGGTGCCCGGCCACATCGCACGGCCGACGTCTTTAATTTCCTGAATGAATATTTCGATGATCGTGTGATTGCTTTGGGCTATCCAAAACATACAGGAGGCGGCGTGGATTGGCCTCCCTATTCGCCAGACATGAACCCCTGTGACTTCTTTCTGTGGGGACACTTGAAAGACCAGGTGTACCGCCAGAATCCAGAAACAATTGAACAGCTGAAGCAGTACATCTCATCTGCATGTGAAGCCATTCCGCCAGACATGTTGTCAAAGGTTTCGGGTAATTTCATTCAGAGACTACGCCATATTATTGCTACGCATGGTGGATATGTGGAAAATATCGTACTATAGAGTTTCCCAGACCGCAGCGCCATCTGTTGTTGAAAATTGTAACTACTGTAATTTCGAAAGTTTGTCTGCCTGAAAATGTACTGTTGTCCCAAGCATATTGCAACAAACGGTGTATTTCTATCGCTGCTCGTTTAGTTTTTATTGCCGTTTCAAATATACCGGTCATTTTTGAAACACCCTATATATATATATATATATATATATATATATATATAAAGAAAGATGATGAGACTTACCAAACAAAAGCGCTGGCAGGTCGATAGACACACAAACAAACACAAATATACACACAAAATTCAAGCTTTCGCAACAAACTGTTGCCTCATCAGGAAAGAGGGAAGGAGAGGGAAAGACGAAAGGATGTGGGTTTTAAGGGAGAGGGTAAGGAGTCGTTCCAATCCCGGGAGCAGAAAGACATACCTTAGGGGAAAAAAAGGACAGGTATACACTCGCATACACACACATATCCATCCGCACATACACAGACACAAGCAGACATTTGTAAAGGCAAAGAGTATGGGCCCATTTACTTATGACCACAGTATCTACCGCTTTAGCCTGACATCTGAGTCACTTTCTACTCTCTCCAACCACAGAGACCTGGAAAATCTCAACCTGGCACCATTCCAGTCTCACCCCTCACACAGATCTCCTTGTGTGCCTGAGACAGATGACTTCAGAGGTGGGCAGCACCCCTATTTATTGTTTTCTTTACCAGAACAATATTTGGGTTTCGTGATCTCCTGTTATATCCAAGTCACAGTGACATTACTAACAACAGACATGTAACACCTGTGTGTGTGTGTGTGTGTGTGTGTGTGTGTGTGTGTGTGTGTGTGTGTGTGTGTGTGAGAGAGAGAGAGGGGGGGGGGGGGGAGGACCTGAATGTGCCCATATATCTCTTAACAGAGCTTTTTAAGAATCTATGGATGTTCTCCTCTTGTCTGGTTCAGATATACTGGTAATATTTCACCATATGTAATGATACTGTATTTCTTACCCCCAATAAAATCTCAATTAATTTTTATAAATAAAATTTATTTGGTCTTCTATTTTAAAGTACTTACCACTTTCATCAATGATGGCATTAACTGGCACCTAATTACATATGTCTGTACATGTCAAAATCACAACCATACCACAGCACTCCACGTTTATAATTGCCAGCTTTTCCATACAAAATGCTATCTCTAAAGGATCAGCATCTGGTGATAGCTTTGTTTGGATGCATTTTGATACTAGATTACACAGTGAGCTCACTACTGCCATCACTTCTCACAATTATCCTATCACCTGATTCACAAGCAGATTCTTGTGTCACCTTAGCAATTTCACAACTGATGACTTCACTATACAGAAAATAATTGTACCACTTCTCAAACAATGTTATATTGATCTGCAATTCATCAGGCAACTTCTACATCAAGTTATATAACCTCAAGCGTGGTCCCATGCTACCCACTATTAGCCCTACACCACCACTACCAACTGCCACATCCTGCTAATCCAGTTCTACACCCACCGTCCTTCCATTTCCTTGCTGTGCAATTCATACCATTGCAACATTCCTTACTTCATAGACAACCTGTGTACCACATACACCCACATATTTCACCACCATTACTGGTAATCAGTGGGAAAGCCACTTGTGGGAGACAAGCCACACCATGTATTATTTGATAGTCACTTGAACAACTTTCTGTATTATTATGATGCAGTTCATACATGACAGTGCATGGTACCAGTATGGTCCATAAAGGCTCTCACAAAACTAGATTTTTCAGGGAGTCGTATCTCAGGTTGTATTGATCACAAAGATAAGAGGTCTACATCTACATCTACATTTATAGTCCGCAAGCCACACAACGGTGTGTGGCGGAGAGCACTTTACGTGCCACTGTCATTACCTCCCTTTCCTGTTCCAGTCGCGTATGGTTCGCGGGAAGAACGACTGTCTGAAAGCCTCTGTGCGCGCTCTAATCTCTCTAATTTTACATTCGTGATCTCCTCGGGAGGTATAAGTAGGGGGAAGCAATATATTCCATACCTCATCCAGAAACACACCCTCTCGAAACCTGGCGAGCAAGCTACACCGCGATGCAGAGCGCCTCTCTTGCAGAGTCTGCCACTTGAGTTTATTAAACATCTCCGTAACGCTATCATGGTTACCAAATAACCCTGTGACGAAACGCGCCGCTCTTCTTTGGATCTTCTCTATCTCCTCCGTCAACCCGATCTGGTACGGATCCCACACTGTTGAGCAATACTCAAGTATAGGTCAATTGTTTTAGAGAGCCATTGGCCTAGCAACCGTATATCTGTTGAAAGAAAAGACATACTGTAACTATCCTCTCAGCACTGAGTCAAAATTTAAACATTACACATTTCCTACAGCCCAGATAAACTGAGAAATTGGTTGGTTGTTTTGCATTAGGTATGGTCGAGAGTGGACCTTAGGTGACTTATAAAAGCACCATTTGTTCATAGGTAGTTTCTGAGAAAACCATGATTTTCGGATGCCAAAAGTACTAACTGTGGGGATGGTCACTTCTATAATTTCTATTGATGGCAAATCACTGAAATTTTTGCTGTGTTCTTTAGACATACTCAGGAAACCTTGTAACTTTTTTGAGGATCATTATCCATTACTGAGATCTGAAGTATGACTGTTACTATACTTGTGCATGTAATATCAAGTCTTAGGGGTAAATGTAGTTTTAACTGACATGGTGAACACGTGTCGAGAGTTCTAGAGTCATTGAAAGGGTTCTTAGGTCACCAAACTACGATTTTAGTCATCATTTTTTTCACCAATAAAACTTTATAATGTGTACTTCACACCTGTGGCACAAAGTGACAAAAATGAGCTGAAAATGGTCTTAACATGCCTGAAAAAAAATTACTCTTTTTAAGAGACAGATCAAAGCAGAGTGTTTTCGATGAATTGTGATTGATGAGCAAATGATTCAGAAAAAATGGAAAGTAAATGATTTTGTTTAACATTTTATGAACTTATTTGTTGTGGCCAAGTATATAAATGTGTTGAAGTATATAAACAAACTGTCAAAAGTTTACTTACCTAAATAATTCATTTTATGCATGCAGCACACCCTGCTGTAGCAGGAAAAAGAAGGGAACTAGCAGAAAAGTGCTCCTGTTGGAGCACAAAAAAGGTGAATATGTTATTTTTTAAAAGTCTCTGACAGGAAAGTGGGGAACCTAATGCCTCAGTCCTCATTCTGCCTTCCTCACTAAAAGATTTGGCATGCAGACATATTCGTGTTTTTTGAGCTGAATGAGAGTTTCAGAGGGACAGCAATGGCAGAAGAGAGAGGAGACTGTGCGAGTGGGAGAGAAAGAGAGAGGAGACAGTGATGGTGGGAGAGTGAAAGTGGCAGAGAAAAAGAAAGAGAGAGAGAGAGATGGATGAAGACAATAATAGTGGGAACCAAAGAGAAGAAGGTATTAAGGGTCAGTGAGAGAAAGTGGTACTAAAAGAGAAAGAGAGATGGATGGAGATAGAAGCAGTGGCAGCAAAAGATAAAGGAGACAGTGGAAATGAAAAATACAGATGAGTGGAGACCACATGTAGGCTTGAGGACAAAGGGTGTATGGATGCTCCCAGACCAACAAACTTTTACCCTTAGGTGTAGGGGAGGGCACATTTTGGACCAAAATTTAAAAAATGTGGGTGTAGGGGAAAAAATAAGTTGTACTGCCAGAATTTTTGGGCTGCTGGGGTATAATGTACAGTGTGGCACTGGGAAAGAAAGACAATAGGAAACACTGTTTGTCAGAGAGGAGACAGTGGCAATGTGGTGTACTGTAAATCTCTGCAAGAAAAGGAAGACAGTGGTATGTAGCAGTGGCAGGGAGTGGTTTGTATAAAGGCTTAACTAACATGAAGGATGGGGTAAAGGGCTTTAGAATGTTCTTGTTAAAAGAATTCAAATACATTTGTGTGGCAAAGTTCTTGGCGAGGAAAAAAGAATAAGAATTGAAGCAGCTGGTTTCCCTACTTTTCTGTCAGAGTCGTTTAAATAGGAACATTCTGTCTGTATTTGACAGTACTGTTCTATTCCTTACTAATAATGATATTTCTGGATTTAATTTGCAGGATACATTTTCTAGTCATTGTAAGAGTTTCAAATGTTTCATTTCATTTTTGGTATTATGTGAATTTCAGATATTTCCAAAATGCAAATAATTTATGAGTAAAAAAGACCATTCCTGAATAGTAGAAACATTAGGTCAAGAGGCACATAGAAAAGAATGAAAGCTTTCCTAGCTTCTAGACAAATCCTGTGCAGCTACATTGGGCCAGCTGGACACACAATGATGGGATTGCTCAGTAAGCGGACTGGGGTAAATGTTGTGTCAGGTAGGGCGGGTAGAGGAAGAAAGAGGCGGGATGTGGGGAGAGGGGCTGGAGACAGACAGACACACACACACACACACACACACACACACACACACACACACACTGGAGCCAGAGACTTTGAGCAGTGCACTATGTCAATGACATGAAGTCTCATGGATTGGGAGGTTGTGACATGACAGTGGAAGAGGAGACTGTTGGGTACATGGTGTGAGTGCAGTTTATTAATGAAGACTGACGCCAGGAGGATTATACAAGCAGAGGATCTGCTGCAATGATAGCTCTCATCTGCATATTCAGAAAAGCTATTGCTAGAGGGAAGAATCCGGATGGCATGAATTGTGAAGCGTAATTCAACTCTAGCACATTGTGCTCAGCAGTGTGTTCCACCACTAGGTGGTCAACTTCAGAAAGAGAGGTTTTTCTATGATAAACATCATGTACCTCAGACCACACAGGAAAAAGTCTGTCAAACACTATTATTTTCAAAATGTACTGTGCAACTAAAATTTTGTAAATTAAAATATGTGTAATGTAAAAGATAAACTTTATTCACACATTCCAGCAATTTTCACCATTAACACAACAATTTTAGCTCCATATTTACATTAACAGAGAGACTAGATTTTTTTAACTATAATAAAGAGTAACAAATAAAAAAATAAATATTGTCATAAGGAATGTAATGAATGTATGACATACTTATGCTCAGAATAGTAAGTAGGTAAAACATTTGTGAACAGTGCATATGTAATAGCATCAATGCATTACAACTGGATTATTTGACATCATAAATTACAGTAATACCACTCTCACACTGTGGTGTCTTTGAAGTTGTTCCTTACTCGTTACAATTTGAACAAAACTTTTAGCTCCACCATCCTAGTCCTATTTATGCATTCTCCCTTCCCCCACCCACCCCAATTAGTACCAGTATAACACAATTGAGACAATAATTTCAGCAGTTATTTTATTTCAGCATGGAGATAATGAACATATCCATGAAAGCAAAAATGGATACTCCCATCTATTACAGCAGAATTATGAGGGACCTTTTTCCAATGCATAATTGACTTCTTTAGCTACATTAAACTTAAAAAAGATGGATTAATTTGAGTAAATCTTACTTTTATGCTAATAAGGGAGATAACAAAATTGTGTTTTGAAATTGCATGTTCATAAAAGATTTAAATAATAGCACATAAAGTTGGCAGATATTGAACTTAATCACAATATATGATAAAAGACAGGGTACAATTGATCTCTGTTTTTATATAGCGAAAAATAATACAATATTGAAGAATGAAATTCAGAACATCACTAACTGAAATATTTTTTGTTACAGTCTAATGTTACGCTTCTTTTACAGTGTCTTCCTTTATTGTAGATGTACTCAAGTTCTTCAGATCTGTTAAAGGTAAAAGTCTCACTAAGTGTGATGGTCTCTAACCAACCTAATACACACATGAAGAGGTTAAAAAAATCAGCCAACCAGTTGCAGAACCAGGGTTTATTAGCCCTTATTGGCTCAAATGGCTCTGAGCACTATGCAACTTAACTTCTGAGGTCATCAGTCACCTAGAACTTAGAACTAATTAAACCTAACTAACCTAAGAACATTACACACATCCATGCCCGAGGCAGGATTCGAACCTGCGATCGTAGCGGTCGCTCGGCTCCAGACTGTAGCGTATGGAACTGCACGGCCACTCCGGCCGTCTAGCCCTTATTATCTTTTGATGTAGGTTTTGATATTTCTAAAAATATTTTCTTCAGAAGGAGTGGGCCTTGTTACATCACATGATGGTACATTAGAATAGCTGAAACCAAGTGTCTCTTATCATACATGAAATTGACAAAAACAAGAATTATCCCAAGCCATGGCTTTAGATAGCAGCCAGATTACATTTACTGTACTTCAGAATGAATGCTCACCAGGAAATCCCAGAGGCTCTGTCTCTAGCATGATGTATACTTACCACAGACAAACATTTTATCCTGTAACTCCTGTTATAATTTTACGTTTTCAAAAGCCTCTACCTGTGGACATTTACCAGTGAGCATTCATTCTGGAGTATACTAAATGTAAACTGGCTGCTATCTAAAGCTACGGCTTGGGGTAATTTGTCAATTTTATATATGGCAAGAGCCACTCTGCTTCAGCTGTTTTAATGTACCATCATGTTATGTAACAAGGCCCACTCCTTCTGCAGAAGATATTTTTAAAAATATCGAAACTTGGGTCAAGGGCTAGTAAACCTTTGTTTTGCACCTGGTTGGCTGAGTTTTTCCAACTTCTTAAGATTTACACAGTTGCTAATTTGCAGCCATGTTTAAGATTTTGTATTACACACATTTGATGAAGTAAAACAGCGTACTTGCTGAAGCCAACAGCAGAGCAGCCAACCATTTGCAGGTAATGTGCACAGCACTCAAGTGGCCATAAGATACACAGAATAGATGTAGCTGGATTTATAGAAGAGTGGAGAGATATACATTAAGAAGAAATTCAGAGGTGTCACTGTCTATGTAATGGACACCAAGATGACAAAATCAGTACTTCTAAAAAGAGTTGTTACAAAGATAAAATTATACACAGTATATGAAGTTAATTACCATGCCTCTTATTTATCTGTAATAGATCTGAAGATGTTCCACATTTTTTTCAAAAGCAGTTACTTGATGAAAATGCTAAAGTTTATAAACTATAACAAAATACATTTAAATATTTCTCTTGTTGTAAGCTCCTCCATTTGACAGTATTTTATGCCAAGCCTCCACACATGAGACTCTGTCACTACAAGAAACATTTTTTTAATGTTTTATTTAGAAACAGGTGCTTGGCTGCACTGCTCTGGTAATATCTATTTAAGGTACACATGATGTGAATATTTTATAAGCAAATATTTTCTAATGCAGTGATGCAGTCACAAATCACTTGACAATATAATTATACTGCTGCTCTCATATTCATAATATTTTATTTGTTTATACAAGTTATCTTCTCTTTTAGCTTGGTGTTCCATCTGAATTAACTGTCATATTTTATACTGTACTCATATTGTTCATTATATGTAACATTTATTATTATTTTAAAATTCTGTAGACAAAAACAAGTTCATACAAAAAGCACTGTCAGTTACAGCTTTATTAAAACCCAGAAGGAACATTTACAGCACTATTTGTCCTTTTAAAATTTGTGTAACACAGTGACGGAAAACAAAAACAGAAAAATGAAGAAGAATTCTTTACACACAACAAAATTGTCTGGCAAGGAAGAATAGCATTTGTGCAGATCAATATTTCTTTTCATAAAAAGAATTTTCAATTCTGTATCCTTGCAGTAACAGAATTCAGGAAGACAATGACATATATATATAGAAGCACTGCATATATGAACTGCACTGCATGGCACTTACTTTGGCTTAGACACACTTTTGTGCAGTTGTAAAAGCATTTCAATGTGGGCAAATCTCAGAGTAAAAGATAGATTTTTAATATTGTGCTTATGTAATAACAATTCAAATTACCTCTTAACATAAACAGTATTATTTAAGGATCTGAATATGAGTGCTTAAAAAATTTATTAGGCCACATATTAAAAATTTTTGAGACCCTTTACAAAGCTGGAATATGAAAATCCTAACACTATGCTCATATCATTGCATTCTCTTTCTTCTCTGTTCTCATTTTTACTAAAAGTAAGTTTCCAAAAAACTGACAAAACTTGTACCTCACACACACACACACACACACACACACACAGAGCTAGACCAATCAGAAACAGAGACCAGTCACTACAAACATACATGGAATTAGAGTTATTTTTAATGAAACTGGAAGTATTAAAGTAGGAATGTTAATAGTAAAAAATGTGAACAGTCCATAAATAAAAAAGGCTATGAGGTTGTAAGGATAATAAGTCAGTCTCATCACAGTTATATGCACACAGAGTCTTACATAAGGGAATCAGAATGACTGAAGTATACTCTCAGAATATGCATGACTGTAGTTTTAACCTCACAAGGTTCTTCAGTGTATGGAGTGAATGAATGATTCACCCCTCAGGATTCACATAATGCTTGTGACATATGTACCACTGCTGTGCACCTTGTGTCAAACACCACTGGCAGAGGTTACGAGACTTTATGTTTCTTCTTTTGATCTCTCCGCCTTTCAAGATCACTGGTGGGATGAGGTTTCAGTTCCCTGTAAGCAATCTGGAACAGAAATATTGTATTTATAAATGAGAACAGATAACATAGGCAGGAAAATCCTATTTTAGGGACATGTGAATCCTATGTCCATAATCAGTGCATTGAAAAATAAAAATGAGGAACTTTTCATGATAACCTATGTTTATAAATCAAGTGCAATTGGCACTTCTTTAAGTGTTTACTGAAGAGTACTTTACTGCAGATAGTAGGTATTAAGTTTCCCAGAAGGTAATGGTACAAAGTAGGGACCAATCCAGATGAAAGTTAAGAAGCTGTATCATTTTACATAACATATTTGAATATTGTCTTATCATGCTTCAGAAGGCCCAACAGTACCGACTGACCACCGTTTCATCCTCAGCGATAGGAGTCACTGGATGCAGATGTGTAGGGGCATGTGGTCAGCAGCTGCTCTTCCATCAGCTGTCAGTTTTGGTGATCAGGAGCCACTACTTCTGAATCAGGTAGCTCCTCAACTGGTCTCACAAGGGCTGGGTGGAACCCGCTCACCAACAGCACTAGATAGACCTGGATGGTCACTCATCCAAAGGCTAGCCAAACTTTAGAGCGCTTAGCTTTGGTGATCTTATGGGAACCAGTGTTACCACTCCGGCAAGGCCATTGGCATAATATATATATGAGAGGTAACCATAAAGTTTTAATTATCACCACATAAAAATAATATTACATAAATAATTTTTTGTTTGTTTGTAGGTACATGCCTGCAGTTCTGGTACACAATGAAATCCCTGTGCCACATTATTGTAGTATGTTGCTTGAGGAGTCAAAACAAAATGGCTCAACCTATTGACAGAGTGGAGTTTCGTGCACTAGTTTCCTTCTTTCATTTGAAAGGGAACAATGCTGCAACAGTCTGTGCTGAGTTGATGGAAGTGTACAGCAACAATCAGCATCATATGATACTATGATTAGGTTATGCAGATGCTTCCAGTGTGGTCAAACATGTCTGAATGATGAAGAACAAAGAGGAAGACCACCTCACTTTGAAGAACCAGGAACCACAAGAGAAGTGGAGGCCCTTGGTGGTCAAAGATTGACATATCACAATCAGGATAATAGTGGGAAAAGTAAAGATTGGTCATGAATTAGTTTTCAACATCTGGAATGACATTCTGAATATGACAAGATTTCCACCAACTGGGGTCCACAACTGTCCACACCAAAAAGCCAAGGTGCAGCAGAAATATTGAAGCTATATCAAGTCAATCCAGTTGACTTCCTTAGCCACCTAATAACCATGTATGGGTGCTGTGTTTATCATTACAATCTCAGGACAAAGGAGCTATGTAAGTAGTGGAAACATGTCACTTCACCATCACCAAAAAATGTGTAGGTCCAACCATCATCAGGTAAGGTGGCACTGAGTGTTATCTGGGATTGCCATGGTATGATGCTAACAAATTATGCTTATAAGAGGGAATCTGTCACTGAAGCATACTACTAAAATCTTGTGATGAGCTTATGGGAAACTGTCAAGATAACAATGACCCAACTCATTCTGCTCAGGACATTTCACACATGCTGCAGATTTGGGCAATTTTGCCTTACCACCCCCCCCCCCCCCCCCCTTTATTCTTCCTCTTTCCCCTGACCATTGTGTGGCAGGCATTTCCAGAATGCCAAAGGTGAAGCAACAAGAGTTCAAATGCACTTACTCTATCTGTATAATACATTCTACTTTCTTAAGAATCCTTATCAGTTTATACCAGAACTGGCCTGAATGTGTGTTAGGGAAATGACTAATAACTGCACAATACCATTCCATTTTGTGTGTGTGTGTGTGGGGGGGGGGGGGGGGGGATGGTAATACTCGATTTACTTTTTTAATGTCCACAGTTAGCATCATAAACCAAAAAGCCATCTAAACTGTTACAGACTACAAATTGATACACAATCTGATGAAACACTTTGCTTCAAAATTTACATATTTATAAAAAGTCATTACCTTTTGTGAATTTATAGCTCATTAAAATGCTTAAAAGATCAACAACTCACAATGCACTTTAACTTATGTCATATTTATTGTGTTGGATTATGATACAAGTACCAAATATGTCAAATCAAATTCTAAAGCACACTTGATTCACACAAATACTGGTACTGTCATCATATTCAGAATTTTGAAATACTGAAATAATATGTAAAACTTGGAAATTCATCTTTAGGGAAAAGAAAACATTAAACGATGAGGTTATTTTAAGAGTATCAAAACAACAGCATACTTCAAGTTCCTTGCGCTGTTAAGAACAGGAACATTAAATCATACTTTTATGGTTATTGATCATACTAAAGAAGAACGAATATTATATGAAGATTACAAACATCCATTTAGTATTTAACACTAATCTGAACATTTATTAGTGACCAGTGTGAATAAATTAAAGTGTAATAATTGTATTTGCTTGAGGCACGTGTGCATGTTCCTGACCGAAAGTTATGAGACAGAATATTGGTAGGTGTATTAAGAATCAGAAATGTTATATAAACTGTGCTAATGTTATGGTGTTGTGCAGTATCAGCACTTATGTCGTAACTTGCATTAAGGTGATAAAAATGTGTGGAGCAAGAAGCTTAAATAAATTTAGTGAACTGTTAAAATATAAGGCCAACTTTTTTATTTATGACAACTAATCCAATTTTATCCTTAAGAGCAACTCTGAAATTGTGAGCCTGGAGAAAATAATTATGCAATTTTGACATCTGCAAGACCTTCAAGAACAAAGATAAGTAGTGTTGTTCTTGAAAAAATTGGAGTTATCATAGCTGAACTCATATCACAAAAGGTAAGTTCATACAAGATTTCAAGTAGAGGTCACAACTTCTGCCCTAGAATTTCCATAATCACCTAATATCATGAAGTCTTTCTTAAGAATAAGTTAGTGAGTACAAAATGGCATCCAGAGGACAGCTCCATAAGTATGTCAATGACCTTGCATCAGCACCGAAGATGCAGCTCATGAGTGTACCAGAAGATAGATCTGTACTGTGATGTCTCATGTGGTCAACCTCATCCTTTCCCGCAACAAGTGTACAGAAGGGAAGCTTTCAACATGGCTCATAATTTGTGCTATCCAGATGTCCAACCAACCTTCCATCTGGTGTCTCAGTGCTGTGTGAAGACAGACTTGCAGAAACACTACCAAAAGTGGATCAGACCTCGTCTCATATGCCAGCTTTGCAAAATTTCTTGACATGTGTAAGTCCCAATTGTTGATTTTTCCAGATACCACCACATGTTTCACCTATGTGCATTTGGATGCGATTGACCCACTTCCCCCATCAGATGGACAGAGGTATTTGTTGACCGTGATTAATCATTACACCCACTGGCCTGAAACAACAGTGATAGAAAATATCACAGCTGAGACATTAGCTTCCACTTTTGCATCGACACGGTTGGTGAGATTTAGGAGCCCGCTGCATATCACTACTGACCATGGGCGTCACTTTGAGTCAGACCTGTCCACACAGCTGGCCAAATTTTGTGGATACACATGGCACAAGACAACGAGCTACCACCCAGCCATCAATGGGATGATCGAGTGCTGGCACTGTTGTCTGTAGGCAGCGTTAAAATGCCATGATGTATCTTGGACGTCAGCACTCCCCGTGGTATTATACTTGGGTCACAGACAACTTTCAAGTCAGGCATCAGTGTGTCAGCAGCAGAATTAGTTCATGGTGACACATTGTGCCTGCCTGGTAATTTTGTGGACACAGACAATCAAGACAACCATGCAAAAGCAACCAGACTTTTTATGGTGTTTAAGACAGCATGTGTCCAAACTCTGACCTCTACAGGCTTTGTGTCATGGTATACTGCACTCTTTTATGCACCAAGACCTTGAGCATTGTACTCATGTGAGCTCTGTGCAGAGGGCATTAAACCTGCACCTCAAGCCTCATATTCCAGCTCATACAAGGTTCTCCAACACTCACCACAAACAACAGGTGTTCTGTTGAATGGCAAGCCAACAACTATCTCACTGCACTGAGTAAAGTCAGCATACATATCACATGAGACACCACTGCCAGTGGCCCACATAAATGATGAGAAGCCTCCCAGCAGGACTCCACAATGTGTTCATCTCATACAGTGTAGCATACGCCAGCCTCTGTGGTACCTCCTCCAATGTGGATGACCTGCTCCAGCCGCTGAGTTCACTTCCCAGTGAGGCTACTTGATACTGACACTCTGCTTCCACCAGGGGGCTGATGTAGCATGCTATGCATAAACCTCCCAGTGTTCACGTGAAGTGCTGTGTTGTGCAGTGACGGTGCAGTGTCATGTGTCCATACTGAGTGAATTGTTATCAAGCAGTTCTTTGCCGGGCCACCAGGAGCACTGCAATGCACGTGTGATGTGTTTCTCCGTGCACAGATTTACTCCTAGATTTAAATTTATTTTCTGTTGTTCTTTTCAACTACTCTCTGACATAATATAATGAAGTTTCCCAGTATACTTTCTGATTAAACATTGCAGTTCTGCAAGAAGGCCAAAATTTCAATTTTGTTACCTTTGAGTTACAAGTGGAGAGCAGCCTTAAATGTCGCAATTAATAAAATATGTTCTTCTGTTTCTGAGTTTATTCCTCCTGCATACAGAACATGTCAAACAAGGGTCAGGCAGCATTTCCCCTGCAAGGACTGACAAGACCACATGGGCAATAGTCGTGGGCTAGGGTGGTAGGCCTACATTTAAGAATATCATAGAGAATAGTTGGACAGCACAGGTGTACTGCTGGAGTTGTGGAAAGAAAGCTGATCTCATTTTGGTGCATAACTAATTCTTATTCTCAGAGTATCAACTGGTTAATATATTCTCAGTCACAATGATCTTGTGAAATAATAGGAATTGCTTGTGTCATCTGACATTTCTACATCTACATTTATATCCCAGAAACCATGTTGCTGTGTGCAGCAGAGGGTACATTGTGTACGACTGTCACTCCAGCCCTTCCTGTAGCAGTTGTGAATGGTTTGCTGGAAGAACGGTCATTGACAAGCCCCCACGCAAACTCAGATTTCTTTAATTTTACATTCATGGTCTTTCTTGAGATATATGAGTGGCTGACTCTTCAAGGAATGTAAGCTCTCAGCATTTTTAATAAACAGTAAACTATTCCATGATGCAGAATGCCTCTCTGTCAGTGTCTGCCACTGGAGTTGGCCACACATTTCCATTATTCTTTCACACTTACTAAATGAACCTGTAATGAATCATGCAGCTCTTCTTTCGATCTTTGCTATTTTCTCTATCAGTCCTTTCTAGAACAGAAACCACATTGACGAGCAATAGACAAGTATTGGTCAAACGAGGATTTGAAAGTTATCTCCTGAGACCTTAGTCTGCCAACTGACTTATCTGTTATTAGTTTTATATGAGTGTTTCATTTTAAATCACTGTATCCATACTCCCAGATATTTTATAACTATGACTGCTTCCAGTGCCCTGCTTCCAGTGACTGTTCTGCAATTGTGTAATCTTATTCTAAGGTGTCTTCCTGCCTATCTGAGTGCAATATGTTACATTTATGTTGAGGATCAACTACCAATCCAGCATCAAGTGTCAATACTCTGCAGGTCCTCTTGTAGTTCAGTGAAATTTTCTAGTTTAGAAGCTTCTCTGTTTACAATAGTATCACCCATGGAAAGCCTCATGGAGCTTCCACTGTTATCCACTAGCTCCCTTACATTTATTGTTGAAAGTAACAATGCTATAACACTCCCTTAGTGCACACCAAAAGTTATTTTTGCCCCTGAAAGCTTTTATCCATTGAGATTGACATGCTGTATTTCATTTGGTAGAAATTTTTCAATCCAATCACACAGCTGCTATGATGTTTCATTCACTCTTATTTTGTCTGAATGCCTTCAAGAAACATGGCATGAACCTGGGCACTGATATCTACTGCTTTCTGGCTCTTGTGGACAAACATTGTGAGCTGCATTTCACATGACTATTATTTTTGGAGCCCATGTTGGTTCCTACAGAGTAGATTTCCAGGTTTCAGGAATGTTAAATAATCATGAGCATAAAACATGTTCCAGACTTCTTCAACAGACCAACATCAGAGATATGCACCTATTCTTTTGTGTGACTGTTTGATGGCCATTCTTGAAAGCGGGAATGAATTGACTTTCTCCATGTCACTAAGAATGCTTTGCTTCTCCAGGAACCTACTGCAGACAGATGCTATAAGAGGAAAAAGTTCTTTTAAATACTCTATGCAGAGTTGTGTTGGTATCCCATCAGATCAAGTGGCCTTTCCAGTGTTGAGCTCTTTAAGTTGCATTTCTACCATGTGCTCATTTGTTTTGATATCTGCCATTTTAACATTTGTGCAACAATATTAAGGGGGAACCACAGTGTGATCTTCATCAGTGAAACAGTTTTGGAGAAATATGTTTAGTATTCGGTCTTATCTCTGTCATTCTTCATTCCCATGTTGTCACAGAGTGCTTTCTTCCATTTCTAACATGCCTGTTGAACCGTAGCAGATCCTTCCTGCTATACCTGTGGTAGACAAATATCAGTGTGAACTTAGTTGAATGCACAAACGGAGGGAGTCAGTTGGTGGGAGAATGGTCTGGTTTGTTTTGCTTTAGGGTACAATAAACAACTGGGGTCATGCATGCTCAAGTCAAAACTATAGAACACAAAGACAGAGTTAAAAAGTGACTATATGTGAGCCCCGATTGACATAAGAGAAGACAGCTAAAAACAGGCACGTGGACAAAGGTCTAAAAACAACAACATACAGAAATGGAGGTACAAAACTAAAAATTAAATGGCCTTCACCATATTGCTTTGACAGATAAAAAGTAAAATGTGGTCAACAGCCTATACGTCATTTGCTAAAATGGCTGATAACTCAGATGACAAACCCAAGCATGAAGGTAAACAGTTAAACAATGGGCATTCCATCAGGAAGTGGTGGACAGTTAAAACTTGGGTGCAATGTGTACAAAGAGGTGGGAGGTTCCGAGAGGAGGTCATCCAAGCTGCTGGGAGAGGCTTAGTAAGCCAGAGCTTATTGCCGTGAAGGGAGGATCATTGGCGATGCCAAAGAGACACCACCTGCTGACAGATGGCAACACAGAGATCATTCGAGGGAATATAGGAACTTGCGGGCTAAGGTATGAGGACTGCAGCCTTGGCAACAGCATCAGCAGTCTCATTTCCTGGCAGATTGACATTACCAGGAACCCACAGAATCATGACACTGGCTCCATCAAAGTGAGCAAATGACAGTTTTCCTCAACCTGCTGCACTAAGGGATGGGTGGTGTACAACACACATAGACTTTGAATGGTGCTGAGTGAGTCTGAGCAGAGGACACAATTGAAAAGGCTGTGTCACTGGATGTACTCCATTGCCTGATACAGGGTGAAGAGCTTGGCTGTAAATACTGAGCAGTGTGCCTGTAGTCGATATCGAAAGACATGGGTGCCAATGATGAAGGCACACCCAACCCCACGGTCAGTCCAAGAGCCATCAGTGCATACAAAGGTACTATTGGAAAGGTCATGAAATGGAAGGTGATAGACCAAGACTGGAGTAGTGTCCTTAGGAAGCGAATGAAGGCCAAGGTTAACATGGGCCACTTCATGAAGCCAGGGTGGTGAAATGTTCACACCCACCTGGAAAGTTGCAGGCAGTGTGAAGTTAAGCTGCTGTAGCAAGTGGGAAAAGCAGACTCCAGGAGGTAACAGAGAAGAGGGAAGTACCCCATACTAGTGATCAAAGGAACCATCAAAGAAGTGCGCATAGGATGGGTGCTATGGATGGCAGACAAACAGCATGCATACCCACTGTGGAGAAAGTCATGGCAGTAGGACAGTGGTAGTTTAGCAGCTTCAGAATACAGACTCTCAACCGGGCTAGTGTAAAAGACGCCCGTGGCTAGATGGATGCCATGATGGAGAATAGTGCTGAGACAGTGTAAGAGGGATGGACATCCAGACGCATAAACTAAGCACCCATAGTCGAGTTTCGAATGGACAAGGGACCTGTACAATTGAAGGAGGGTGGTTCGATCAGCACCCCAGGAAGTGCCATTGAGGACACGTAGGACATTGAGGAACTGCGTATAACAGGCTGCCAGGTAAGACACATGGGAGGACCAAGAGTGTTTACTGTCCAGCATGAGCCTCAGGAATTCCATAGTTTCAATAAACAGAAGGGCAACAGGCCCAAGATGTAAAGGTGATGGGAGAGACCATTAGTGCCGCCAGAAATTAATACAGATGGATTTGTCAGGGGAAAAGTGAACACCATTGTCGATGCTCCAGAAGTAAAGACGCAGCTCATTGAGACAGGTCCATGGAGAACTGCAATAGATGGCAAAATCGTCAACAAAAAGGAAGCCGGAGATGCCCAGCAGGAGACAGGCCATTATAGGGTTAATGGCGATAGCAAAGTGGACAGAACCCTGAGGCACACCATTTTCCTGGATAAAGGTGTCCGACAAGGTGGAACCCACAAGCACCTTGAAAAAAATGCCTGAAGAAAACAGGGCAGGTGGCCACGGAAGTCCTGCGTGTAAAGAGTATGGAGGATACCAGTTCTCCAGCAGGTGTTGTAGGCCTTCTCCTAATTGAAAAACATGGCCACAGTGTAGGATTTCTGCAGAAAACCATTCATGATATAGATGGACAAAGCAACAAGATGGTCAACTGCAGAATGCCATACTCGAAATCCACACTGTGCAATCATGAACGCAGCTGATAAGAGAGATGGGGCGGTAGCTAGAAGGAAGGTTTTTGTCCTTACGAGGCTTAGGTATGGGTATGACAGTGGCTTCACGCCAGCATCCGGGAAATGTGCCCTCCAATCAGATACGGTTGTACATGTTAAGCAGAAAGTGTTTGCCTGCAAGGGAAAGGTGCTGCAACATCTGAGTGTGGATGGCGTCTGCCCCTGGGGCGGAGGATCAGGATGAACTGAGAGTATGATCTAGCTCCCTCATACTATTGGAGGCATTGTAGCACTCACAATTTGGAGAAGAGAAGGGTATCGCCTGAGCCTCCTCCATTTGTTTCCGTTGGAAGAAGGCAGGGTGACAGTGGGAAGAGCTCAAAAATTCCGCAAAATGGCAGCTCAAGGTGTTGGAGGTAGCAGTAGAGTCCACGATGAGATCATCTGCTACTGTCAGTCTGGATATTGGGGAATGGATCTTGGTCCCAGAGAGCCATCAGAGGTTGGCCCACACAACAGAGGAAGGGGTGGAACTGTTAAAAGAACTAGTGAAGGAAATCCAGCTAGCTCTTTTCCTATTCCAAAGAACGTGACAACACTTTGCACACATCTGTTTATACTGAATGCAGTTTGTCATTGTAGGATGGCAGTGAAAAACATGGAGAGCATGTCTCTTGAGTGTGAATTGTGTTGTGGCATGCCTCAGTCCACCAAGGGACTGGGACACGATGAGGTAAAGAGGAAGTACGAGGAATGGAAAATTTGTGAGATATTCCACCTGGTCATCACAACTGGGGAAATCTTGTTCTTTGAAGGTGAACAGGGAGTAGTAAAGCTGCCAGTCAGCTTTAGTAAGCCACCATTTGGGCATGCATGCAGGAGCAAATGGATAGCACATGGGAAGTGATAGTTGGGTAGGTGTCAGAGAGAGCAGACCACTCAAGATGGTGGGCAAGCAGGGCAGTGCAGAAGGATAGGTCCAAATGGGAATACATGTGCAAGGTGTCAGAAAGGAAAGTAGGTGCTTCAGTGTTAAGGCAGAAGAGGTTAACTTGGTTAAGAAGGTCAGCCAAGAGGGCACTTCTCTGACAGGTTCTGGGAGAACCCCAAAGGGGACGATGCACATTGAAGTCACCGAGTAGCAAAAATGCTAAAAGAAGCTGCAAATCCTCTGTGTGGGACCAAAGGCTATGAATGTTCCATTGGAGGAGAGTCATGATGAGAAAGAGATGCAGGGGTGTCACCTCGGGGGCTGCTGAGTGACAGCCAGTGAAGAGTCGCTACTAGGGGCACAGAAGCAGGAGGATCCTGTCCCATGGGGTCCACAGAAGCACCAACTTGCTTGTGTGGTAGGTCTGTGGAGTCCAATGCTGGAAAACGGTTGGTGGTGTGCACCAGCGACACGGAGGCCGCCCAGGCTAAGGTATCATGGGGTGACACTGTCGAAGAGGATCTTCGACTTAGCAAAGGAGAAGACTCCTTGCCTTTGGTGGACTTCTTTGAGCCTTTCCAGTTAGAGGAAGAATTGGGTGTTGTCTGGCTGGAGGGACTCCTTCTGTCCATTCCGGCCTACTGGTTGTGTAGCTCGTGGCTTCGCCCCTTGAGGTGAGAGTTTGACAGCTTGTTGCACAGCTGGGTGGGGTGATGGCAATGCTACTTTGATATTGGGCGATTTCACAACCTCAGTGCTGAAATGGAGGTTGCATGTCCACATGGCCATGTGTTTCACGGAGCAAGGGGGAACAAGAACAGAACTATAGGTGCCAGACCGGAGAACGCAGGGTTTGTGACTAGCCAGTAATTTGCGAGCGACAGGGTAAGGCACTTTTTCCTTTACCCAGATCTCTTGGACAGTCTGCTCATCAACATACATGGGACAATCCTGAGAGGAGGTGGCATGGCTGCCTTTGCAGTTGACACATCGGAGAGAAGGAGGCGGACAATCGCTCTCACGTGCGTCCCTACCACAGGTTACACATTTGTCTGGGTGTCGACAAGGCATTCTAGTGTGGTTGAAATGACACTGGTAGCAGCACATTCGGTTCAGAATGTACAGCCAGACTGTGATAATTTCATAGCCTGCTTTGAACTTGGATGGAAGCACCACTCTGTCAAAGGTGAGAAAAGAGTGGGGTGGGCACTAAGGAGGAATCTACCTTTTTCATTACATGATGGATGGCAATGACACCCTGATCAGAGAGGTAAGATTTGATTTCAGCCTCAGTTAGACCACCGAGCAGCCTGGTGTAAATTACACCATGGGAAGAATACAAAGCTCTATGGACTTTGACATGAACAGGGTAGCTGCAGAGAAGCGAGGCAGCAAGCAGTTGTGATTGAGAATCAGAAGTAGTCTCCAGAAGCAATATGCTATTCCATAAATGAGAACGCGATTTCTCAGGGCTGGCAATTGCATCAACTCCTTTCTGAATAATAAACGGATTTGCCGTGGCAAAGGACTGACAGTCTTCAGTACGTGAGACACAAGGAACCGTGGTGCAGGAGGAAGGGTCTTTGAATCATTAGCCTCATTACATTTACATTTTTTAGACATTGATTGGGAAGATGATTGATTTATTGTGATAAAATCCTCAATGATTGCCAGTGTCTCCAATGGTGCGCTCTTTCCAACTGGGGGCCCCCTTCACGAGGGGCACACCCACCTTAGGTGATTGTTCTCACCTCCCAAACACCTGACAGAGGAACCAATCGGCAATTTGAGAAGGTTGCAGCTCAGGCAATCAACCCTCCCTGGGCCTGGCCTGTAGCAGGGGGTACGTGCAAACCTAACCTGTTGATCTGGGACTGGGAATTACACATCACCCAGTCACCTGTTACACATGAGATGCACGGGCTGGCCTTCAGGAGCACACAGGGAGGAAGAAGAAAAAGAAGAACCTCAAACGCCGAAGTGGAGGAACAAGAAGAGAAGGGGAACATAGAAGGGAAAAGGGAGCAAAAAACAAAGATGAGGCTCTTATGTATGTGACAGACAATGCAGAACATTCCCAATAGCACCCTACACATGTTCCCCAAGGGAGGGGAAAAAGAATAGCAAGAGGATAGACATGCAGTACACAAGGGAAAAATGCTGCAAAGGCTGGGGCACGATGGTAGCCAAGCATGAAACCATCAAAGAGGGGCGAGCCCCCTGGAGGGGGGGGGGGGGGGGAGCTGCCTGTGGAAGAGTAACCCAATTGAACAGTACAGAGAACAAAATGTGACAGACAGACCAGGATAGGGACAATGAGGCATTATGCAAAGCAGTTGCCACAATGATGACAAAAAGATCAAGTGCAGCAGAGAGAAAAATTCAAGACAACCAGAGAGAATAAACAGTACAGCAAAGATTGATCCGTAGGTATCAAGCATGAACATTGAACTGCCTGGCTGTGTGCTGAGCAGCTGCCTGAATACCGGCTGTGTGGAATGGAATAGGTTGGCACACTCACATAGCAAGATCGTGGCATGCTCACTGTTCAAGTCCTGTGCAGTCACAGTACCCTCTATCAGATATCGAGGTCCGTCTGCTCCAGAGGGCATTCAGCCTCTGTGGTGCCTGATACCAGATTTCCCATCTCTCACAACAGTGCTCAGTACATTCCTGCCCAAGGTACACCTTTTCTTACTTTTCTGTTTACAGCTATATTCAGTGATGCTGCAACAGCCTCACCATCACTCATTCCCTGTCCTATGCTAACCAGTTCAAAAAGTTCAGATCTGAATATCAGTTATATTGCCTTCACAAGTCCTCCTCTGATCAGATGCTCAAGGTAGTTTTCCGATAAGGCATTTAAAACAATTTTATGTGATTATCTGTCCCTATTATCTACCTTAATCAATAGAGTTTCCAAGTCTACAGCTGGTAAGCTGAACTTTGCACCTAATACTATAACAAATGATGTGGAAATTTACTCAAAATCTTCTTCATGTTTTCCATCAAATGTTACATTAGCACTGTTCCTGAGGCAGGGAGTCTATAAAAGCATCTGATGAGCAGGTTTGATCCACCTTTAACACTTATCTTCACCCAAATAATTTTGCATTTTAAATCTGTTCTAAGTTTTACTACAATCCAAAGTCAGCTCACACAATGAAAATACATTAAAAATTATGCAAAAACTTGGAGCTGATGATGGTAGTGATTTTTGAGTGAGGGCATTAAACAGAAGGTCGGTCATCAGCAACTTTTCATGAATGGTATACATCTGATCACAACAAAAGTCTATTAAAAAATAATAATAAATTGGAAAACCAAGTTGCATTCACACACAAGAATTGAAAAGACACCCTGATAACATGAGCATCAGAAATGTCCTCAGTAAAAGTCAGACGAAACACTGCAGAATAACTAGGTAAAATCAAGGATAAAATATCAGTTTAGACACAGTTAAAAAGGGGACAGATGACTGTGCCTTTATCACTACTCAGAAACAAAGGATGACCAAGTTACCCTGTGACACACTAATAATGCAAGTGCCAAGTAGCCATTGCAAGGTTGGAGGATGCACAGAAGATGGAGAAGTCCACAAATAAAGAACACAGTACAGGATGATGATGATGACGATGTCTGATTCGTGGGGCACTCAACTGTGCGGTCATCAGCGCCTGTATGAAGTCACAATTTTTACACATCCAATTTTTTACACAGTCCAGTCCAGACACTGTCACAAATGATGATGATGAAGATGATGATGAGGATGATGATGATGATGAAATGATGAGGACAACACAAACACCCAGTCCCCGGGCAGAGAAAATCCCCAACTCATCTGGGAATCGAACCGGGTCCCCATGATTCAGCGGCAGCAACACTAGAAAGTACAGGATGCTGTACCATCAGCATAATACAGTAGATCTCAATGGCAAATGTCACGACACTTGGAATACTCTTTGAGGGACACCATCTCCTGCTTAAAATGGTCAGACGGGACATTCCAAACCTTGTATCTACAACACCAGCCTCAGACGAAGGGGTTGTACGAAAGTGGGTCGACGTTCATGGAATGTCCACTGATAGAGCTGCAACAAAATATGGCTCCACCTAGTAATATAGGCCTTTTCAAAATCACAAAAGACACTGATAAGGTGTTGCGTACAGAGGAAAGCTTGCTGAATTGCTGCTTCAAGCAGGGTCAGGTTATCGAGTGTAGAGTAATACCTCCTGCACCTGTACTGGGAGTAAATTAGTGGAGATCTGGTTTCGAGAACCCACACTAGGTGCTGGGTGACCATATGCTCCAGTGTCTTTCCTATGCAGCTTATGACAAGTGCTACAATAACTACTAGGGTTATTTCAATCCTTCCCTGGTTTTAAAATTGAGATTAAAATAGGTTCTTTCCACAAGTTGGGTCTCTTGTCATCCAAATTTCATTAAAAGGTGGTTGTATTCCTCAATGCTGGTGGAACTGAAATCAAAACCAACACTCTCCTGGACAATAATGATGGAAAGCTGGATCCTGCTAGAATCAGCTGTAATGTCTTGTACAATTAAGCCATTGTCTAAGCAATGTCTCTTAATGATGTTAGGAGACACCCCTGCTCTCGCACAGCTGCTATTGGATGTTGTGAGTTCTGCCTTGAGATCCTCCTGAACGCTTCTCAATTTATTTGCAGACATGGACCTACTGATGGAGTTCAGAAACTCTTGCCAAGACCTCTGCTTACTGTCCTGAATTATTCTCCTTACCTTTGCCCACTTCATTAGAAAGGTTGCAAGATTCACGTCTGTAGGGCACTGATTGAATTTGTATAGCTACCCTCCTTCCCCTGATTGCAGGACAACACTCATTACACCAAGGGACAGGCTGACTCAGAGATGTTCCCATTGTCTTCAGGATGGATGCATCAGCTGTGTGGTGGATCATTCCTGTAATGTGGCCCACCAAGAACTGGATGCCATCACACTGTTCAAAAACTGCCCATAAAGTACCCAGTTGCCCTATCTGAACAGCCATCTTAGCAGCTTTCTTTCAAGATCTGCTCCACGGCGCAGATGGATCCAGATAGGGTAGTGGTCACTACCGTGAATGTCCTCATCCATTTCCCACTGAGCAGTGTCTGCAAGGCCAGGTGAGCAGAAGGAGAGGTCTATGGCTCTAGATGAACCGTAGCAGCACTAAAATGCATAACTTGACCAATGTTCATCAATATGATGTCTGTAGTTAGTGTCAGATCCTCAGCTACCCAACCCCTGGGGCAAGTGGTGATAGTATCCTGTAGAACACTGTATGCATTAAAGTCTCCTAAGATCAGAAAGGGCCATCATATTTAATCAAGGAACGTGAGGACCTCACAGAGAATGGGCTCATGGGGCATTAGGTACAAAGAGCAGACCACGACAGCAATATGGGACCCCATCTGAGTAACGACAGCTTGTAGTGTTGTGGTTATGGGCAAAGGAGAGGTGTGGAATGTGTGCATGATGAATACTGCTACCCCACCTTTCATTGTGTCACCAGTAAGAAATGGTAGCCTGCAAGCACAGGATCATCAGTCTGTTACGAATGAGTCTTTTGGAGACTGAGGCAAAAAGTTCTGTCCTGTAAGAAGATTCTCAATTCCTCCAGAGGAATTCTGTATCTATTCATATTCCACTGTAGTATGGAAGCAGTGTGGTTTTGGTCCACCCCTATCATTGTAGAGTAACGGAAAGTGGAGGACCTGCCTGGGGGCATTGAAATCCATGTTGTTCTGCTCATCAGTCAGACATACTAGAATAAAGTCTGATGGTGCCAATGACAGATTTTGACCCAAACATCATGACTCTTTCCCACTCCCTTTTACTTCAAGATGGTGGGGAAAGGGAGCACTGAGAGATAGTCTGCTTTTGGGGTGCCTTCTTGATGCTCACTGTGAAAATTTTGCTGGTCTCTTCTATCATTGACTTCAGCATGTACAGGTACAAGTAAAGGTGCTGGTGGTGGATAATGGTGTGCTGGAAGTCATTTGCATTGAAACATTCACCTTAGGAGCTGGTTTCTGCACCATGGAAGGATCCAAAGTGGTAAACACTTGGGGTTTTGTCACCTTATATTCTTTTTGGCTTCTGCAGAGGGGATTTTGCATTCCTCAGCGAAAACAGGGCAATCTCAGCTCCTGACTGGGTGGCTCCCAGAGCGATTAATACATACTGCTGGAGACAGACAGACAGGGTGCCTTTCCACACGCTTCACAGGTTGCTTCGCCTCTGTAACTCAACATTGTATGGCCAAATCACTGGCAATTTGTAGTACCACATAGATTTAGGTATGTAAGGCCTAAACTTAAGTTGGAGGAACTGCCATAATGTGTTCAGGCAGAAATGAAGAGCTGAAGATCACAATGAAGATGGCGCACTTCTCTATTTCTCAGTTATTCCTTTGTGTCCTTTGCTCCACTTCCACTATCCCTGTGATGCCCAATCTCATTTGAGTTCTGAGATGGCTATGGGAATAATATCATGGCATGTGATCACATCTTGCCCAAGCTGAGGGAGTTATGCAACTTAACAATTATGTCACAGTCTCACACTTTTTCTGACTTCCTAAGAAGTTCCACTTGCTTTGCCCTGTTAGTCTCTACCAAGAAGGACATATTTCATAACTGCTTAACAGACTTTAAGGTACCAGCAATCCCTTTTAAGCCTTTATGAAGACACTTTTCCAAACATCCCCTCCTTCCTCTTGATCACTACAAACACATTCTGATATATGACTCCTTCAGCCCCATCACAAAACACAGTTCCATTATCAAGAGGACTAGCCTCACTCATTTGTTCAGGTGAGTGGGTGTGAGTACTCCCAGGCAGTACATCCATCATGTTGGAAGTAGATAAGTTTGAGTTTGAGGGTTCCATCTTGGTCCCACAAGCAGCTATCAAAGGAGAGGTCCACTCAGACAGAGTCCTGCTTGTCTCAGTAAGTCTTACACAACTGAGGTATTGTAGGTCCAGAGAGGTCGCCCACTAATGACTGTTCTACCTCAACAACCAAGCATTTCATTGGCACACAGTATTACTTAAGATTGAGGTTTTTCCCCCCAAAGTTGCTGAAGCATGCCCAGAGGTTACCTTGACAGAGGACTGGTGGCACTCACCAGTCCATGTTCAGAAACCCCATGGTTGCCAAGCCTGCAGCCAACAAACAAATGCCAAGGCTCTGAGGGCCAAAAATTTGGAATAAGTTAGTATATACTAGTCAACAAACTAAAATAAAAAGGTATAATCACTTCTTCTCAGAGACAATTAAGAATGAAAATCAACCAAATCCTGTGTATAAACAGAAACTGCTGCCACTATGGTGCCATTGTAAATGCACTCTGAACAAGGTTCAGTTCTGGATCTTGACCTTTCATATGTAATGCTCTGTCACCTGGGCCATCATAACATAAATTATCAAGTGACTCACTATTAAAATGCATAGGATAACACTTAATCCAGAAATATTTTGAGGCTGATAGAAGCATTTCTTTGGTTCATCCTTTCAGCTGGACTCGCAGTCCATTTCTAATGGAATTATGAAATGCTAGAGTGGAGCAGCACTGACGAACTGAACCTGCTAGGCATTTTCAAATGGATTATTTGCTAGAGTAATGCCAACAAAATGTAAAAAGAAAGTACATGTTTGCCACTAATGTATACTGTGTCAGGTGACACTACACTTATTAGTGAAAGTTTAAGACAATGGATATACTTGTTTTTATCTTGAACTGAACCATAATGGCCTAAAAGATACAGCTGCACTGGACATAATAGGTAGTTTTGTTTTGCAACAGAATTTAGACAGTTGCTGGTATTTTTAGTGAGAGAATCTAAGATATATTTGCCTCCCTTGAAGTCTAATGTTATAGAACAGAAACAATTTGACACAAAAGTGGCAGTAACTGTTGAAAGGAAAATTTCGCAGTTTGTCACAGATTAATGTACAAAAATAAATCTTAGATAGATGAACACTGTTTTCCGGTTACATCTTGTGCCTTTTCAGAACCAGTTTGGAGAGTCCTTTCCTCCACCTCTGCATCTGAACACCCTACTTCTTTTGGTGTCCTACATGTTTGGTGTCTAATTTGTGCATATGTCATGCTAGTTCAAGTTTTTCTGTTTCTACCACAAGTTAACGTTTTACTCTTTCTCAAATAGAGGATTTTGGCAAAGAATCAATAAGAAAGAATGACACCAATCTTGGAAACTATCGCTTCTATTTCAATGAGGTTTACACAGCTGACAAGAATAGCTTCCAGAGTTTTACTAGACTTCAACATGAGCACAACTGGTAGCACAAACTATGTCTATGGAATAACTAATCTCCTGCTATCCACTTGTAGGCTTTGTGAGTGCCACTGTAATCTGGCCATGAAGATCTGCAGCATCAGCCATGTGAATGCCATACACTTGTTCTTCAGAAACCCCACAGAAGGATGCCCAATGGGGTCAGGTCCAGTGAATGTCTTAGCCATAGCATTGATCTACATCTCTCAAACATGAGTCCAGTAATGTCTCATCAACAAAAAAAAGAGCACGTGATGTTAACGTAGTGCAGATGGGTGCCACCCTGTTGAAAAATGCCCAGAGGGAATTGTCACATGGTGTAATTCTTCAGCATATTCAGGTATACAGTCCCAGTCACTGTTTGAGTTCATGAAAGAAGAATGATCCAATGATACCAGTTTTCAGCAAGCAACACCACACATTGACCTTCAGGCTATCACACTTGTCCTCATCTATAGTATATAGATTTAAAACAATGGAAAATACAGGATGGAATGTAACAATATCATGAGAACATGCAAAAATACTTCTCATAATGTTGTATATAGATTTCAGGTTCAATTTTCTGCAGACATGAAATGTGGCCTCATTCAAAATGGCTATCATCAGCAGGCAGATATCATCCTTGGCATGTTTCGTCATTAGATCAGTAAACAGTTTCTGACAAGGATGATCATTAAGCTGAAGAGCAGTGAAGTTGCAGTTTGTAACACCACAGATACAAGCATTTATGTCATACTGTAATGTGGCAGAAGGGGACAGTACATAATGAACAGACTGATGGCAGTTATTTTGGAGATCATGATACCTGTGTAAATCCCTGAATATTCGGTTTCCTACACTTTGTAACAATGTTATTCATATAAAACAGATAGACTGTGACTTAATTAGTAAACCTGTTATGTATTTTCAATGAATTAGGATGAATACATTACTGAAAAGATCTTCACAGCTGCCATGTGAAGTAAGCAAACACAGTTACTCCTATACCTTTTTATATTTGTGTTGATTTTCAAAATGTACTAAACAACATAAGTCAAAATTACAGCAAGCATGTGCTAGGAACAAATACTTTTATATAACATTGAAGTAACTGAGATTTTGTAAGAAGAGTCATTTATACTAATAAAACTACATATTTATATATGAATTATGGAATGTATTTCTGTTAAATTATTATCACACACAAAATATCATACGAAAAAAAATCTGGAATAACTAATCAGGTATCTAAAATTGCAACTTCCTTAACTGTAATTTATCAAATGCACTCAGATAACAATATATATATATATATATATATAAAGATGATGAGACTTACCAAACAAAAGCGCTGGCAGGTCGATAGACACACAAACAAACACAAATATACACACAAAATTCAAGCTTTCGCAACAAACTGTTGCCTCATCAGGAAAGAGGGGAAGGAGAGGGAAAGACGAAAGGATGTGGGTTTTAAGGGAGAGGATAAGGAGTCATTCCAATCCCGGGAGCGGAAAGACTTACCTTAGGGGGAAAAAAGGACAGGTATACACTCGCAAACACGCCCATATCCATCCACACATACAGACACAAGCAGACATATTTAAAGACAAAGAGTTTGGGCAGAGATGTCAGTCGAGGTGGAAGAGTAGAGGCAAAGAAGTTGTTGAAAGACAGGTGAGGTATGAGTGGCGGCAACTTGAAATTAGCGGAGATTGAGGCCTGGCGGATAACGAGAAGAGAGGATATACTGAAGGGCAAGTTCCCATCTCCGGAGTTCGGATAGGTTGGTGTTGGTGGGAAGTATCCAGATAACCCGGACGGTGTAACACTGTGCCAAGATGTGCTGGCTGTGCACCAAGGCATGTTTAGCCACAGGGTGATCCTCATTACCAACAAACACTGTCTGCCTGTGTCCATTCATGCGAATGGACAGTTTGTTGCTGGTCATTCCCACATAGAATGCATCACAGTGTAGGCAGGTCAGTTGGTAAATCACGTGGGTGCTTTGACACGTGGCTCTGCCTTTGATCGTGTACACCTTCCGGGTTACAGGACTGGAGTAGGTGGTGGTGGGAGGGTGCATGGGACAGGTTTTGCACCGGGGGCGGTTACAAGGATAGGAGCCAGAGGGTAGGGAAGGTGGTTTGGGGATTTCATAGGGATGAACTAACAGGTTACGAAGGTTAGGTGGACGGCGGAAAGACACTCTTGGCGGAGTGGGGAGGATTTCATGAAGGATGGATCTCATTTCAGGGCAGGATTTGAGGAAGTCGTATCCCTGCTGGAGAGCCACATTCAGAGTCTGGTCCAGTCCCGGAAAGTATCCTGTCACAAGTGGGGCACTTTTGTGGTTCTTCTGTGGGGGATTCTGGGTTTGAGGGGATGAGGAAGTGGCTCTGGTTATTTGCTTCTGTACCAGGCCGGGAGGGTAGTTGCGGGATGCGAAAGCTGTCGTCAGGTTGTTGGTGTAATGTTTCAGGGATTCCAGACTGGAGCAGATTCGAAACTTCCTGGCAGATTAAAACTGTGTGCCCGACCGAGACTCGAACTCGGGACCTTTGCCTTTCGCGGGCAAGTGCTCTACCAACTGAGCTACCGATGCACGACTCACGGCCGGTACTCACAGCTTTACTTCTGCCAGTACCTCGTCTCCTACCTTCCAAACTTTACAGAAGCTCTCCTGCGAACCTTGCAGAACTAACACTCCTGAAAGAAAGGATATTGCGGAGACATGGCTTAGCCACAGCCTGGGGGACGTTTCCAGAATGAGATTTTCACTCTGCAGCGGAGTGTGCGCTGATATGAAACTTCCTGGCAGATTAAAACTGTGTGCCCGACCGAGACTCGAACTCGGGACCTTTGCCTTTCGCGGGCAAGTGCTCTACCAACTGAGCTACCGATGCACGACTCACGGCCGGTACTCACAGCTTTACTTCTGCCAGTACCTCGTCTCCTACCTTCCAAACTTTACAGAAGCTCTCCT
Organism: Schistocerca nitens; assembly: GCF_023898315.1. NCBI lineage: Eukaryota > Metazoa > Arthropoda > Insecta > Orthoptera > Acrididae > Schistocerca > Schistocerca nitens. The sequence continues at coordinate 314,719,490 of NC_064619.1, read as the reverse complement.
GCGAACCTTGCAGGAGAGCTTCTGTAAAGTTTGGAAGGTAGGAGACGAGGTACTGGCAGAAGTAAAGCTGTGAGTACCGGCCGTGAGTCGTGCATCGGTAGCTCAGTTGGTAGAGCACTTGCCCGCGAAAGGCAAAGGTCCCGAGTTCGAGTCTCGGTCGGGCACACAGTTTTAATCTGCCAGGAAGTTTCATATCAGCGCACACTCCGCTGCAGAGTGAAAATCTCATTCTGGAAACGTCCCCCAGGCTGTGGCTAAGCCATGTCTCCGCAATATCCTTTCTTTCAGGAGTGTTAGTTCTGCAAGGTTCGCAGGAGAGCTTCTGTAAAGTTTGGAAGGTAGGAGACGAGGTACTGGCAGAAGTAAAGCTGTGAGTACCGGCCGTGAGTCGTGCATCGGTAGCTCAGTTGGTAGAGCACTTGCCCGCGAAAGGCAAAGGTCCCGAGTTCGAGTCTCAGTCGGGCACACAGTTTTAATCTGCCAGGAAGTTTCATATCAGCGCACACTCCGCTGCAGAGTGAAAATCTCATTCTGGAAACGTCCCCCAGGCTGTGGCTAAGCCATGTCTCCGCAATATCCTTTCTTTCAGGAGTGCTAGTTCTGCAAGGTTCGCAGGAGAGCTTCTGTGAAGTTTGGAAGGTAGGAGACGAGGTACTGGCAGAAGTAAAGCTGTGAGTACCGGCCGTGAGTCGTGCATCGGTAGCTCAGTTGGTAGAGCACTTGCCCGCGAAAGGCAAAGGTCCCGAGTTCGAGTCTCGGTCGGGCACACAGTTTTAATCTGCCAGGAAGTTTCATATCAGCGCACACTCCGCTGCAGAGTGAAAATCTCATTCTGGAGCAGATTCGTTTGCCACGAAGACCTAGGCTGTAGGGAAGGGACCGTTTGATGTGGAATGGGTGGCAGCTGTCATAATGGAGGTACTGTTGCTTGTTGGTGGGTTTGATGTGGACGGACGTGTGAAGTTGGCCATTGGACAGGTGGAGGTCAACGTCCAATGGCCAACTTCACACGTCCGTCCACATCAAACCCACCAACAAGCAACAGTACCTCCATTATGACAGCTGCCACCCATTCCACATCAAACGGTCCCTTCCCTACAGCCTAGGTCTTCGTGGCAAATGAATCTGCTCCAGTCTGGAATCCCTGAAACATTACACCAACAACCTGACGACAGCTTTCGCATCCCGCAACTACCCTCCCGGCCTGGTACAGAAGCAAATAACCAGAGCCACTTCCTCATCCCCTCAAACCCAGAATCCCCCACAGAAGAACCACAAAAGTGCCCCACTTGTGACAGGATACTTTCCGGGACTGGACCAGACTCTGAATGTGGCTCTCCAGCAGGGATACGACTTCCTCAAATCCTGCCCTGAAATGAGATCCATCCTTCATGAAATCCTCCCCACTCCGCCAAGAGTGTCTTTCCGCCGTCCACCTAACCTTCGTAACCTGTTAGTTCATCCCTATGAAATCCCCAAACCACCTTCCCTACCCTCTGGCTCCTATCCTTGTAACCGCCCCCGGTGCAAAACCTGTCCCATGCACCCTCCCACCACCACCTACTCCAGTCCTGTAACCCGGAAGGTGTACACGATCAAAGGCAGAGCCACGTGTCAAAGCACCCACGTGATTTACCAACTGACCTGCCTACACTGTGATGCATTCTATGTGGGAATGACCAGCAACAAACTGTCCATTCGCATGAATGGACACAGGCAGACAGTGTTTGTTGGTAATGAGGATCACCCTGTGGCTAAACATGCCTTGGTGCACAGCCAGCACATCTTGGCACAGTGTTACACCGTCCGGGTTATCTGGATACTTCCCACCAACAACAACCTATCCGAACTCCGGAGATGGGAACTTGCCCTTCAGTATATCCTCTCTTCTCGTTATCCGCCAGGCCTCAATCTCCGCTAATTTCAAGTTGCCGCCACTCATACCTCACCTGTCTTTCAACAACTTCTTTGCCTCTACTCTTCCACCTCGACTGACATCTCTGCCCAAACTCTTTGTCTTTAAATATGTCTGCTTGTGTCTGTATGTGTGGATGGATATGGGTGTGTGTGCGAGTGTATACCTGTCCTTTTTTCCCCCTAAGGTAAGTCTTTCCGCTCCCGGGATTGGAATGACTCCTTATCCTCTCCCTTAAAACCCACATCCTTTCGTCTTTCCCTCTCCTTCCCCTCTTTCCTGATGAGGCAACAGTTTGTTGCGAAAGCTTGAATTTTGTGTGTATATTTGTGTTTGTTTGTGTGTCTATCGACCTGCCAGCGCTTTTGTTTGGTAAGTCTCATCATCTTTCTTTTTAGATGTATTTTTCCACGTGGAATGTTTCCCTCTGTTTATATATATATATATAATGTTTCCCTCTGTATATATATATATATATATATATATATATATATATATATATATATATATATATATATATATTCACTGTTCATTATGGTAAAATTATAAAAGGAGCATAGCAGTAGTCATACATGTCTCAGTGTTATAATAGATTTTGTGATGTCAGGACCGTGCTATGTCTACGTCTACATCTAGATCTAGATGATTACTCTGCAATTCACATTTAAGTGCTTGGCAGAGGGTTCATCGAACGACAATCATACTATCTCTCTACCATTCCACTCCCGAACAGCGCGCGGGAAAAATGAACACCTAAACCTTTCTGTTCAAGCTCTGATTTCTCTTATTTTATTTTGATGATCATTCCTACCTATGTAGGTTGGGCTCAACAAAATACTTTTGCATTCGGAAGAGAAAGTTGGTGACTGAAATTTCGTAAATAGATCTCTCCGCGACGAAAAATGTCTTTGCTTAAATGACTTCCATCCCAACTCGCATATCATATCTGCCACACTCTCTCCCCTATTATGTGATAATACAAAACGAGCTGCCCTTTTTTGCACCCTTTTGATGTCCTCCGTCAATCCCATCTGGTAAGGATCCCACACTGCGCAGCAATATTCTAACAGAGGACGAACGGGTGTAGTGTAAGCTGTCTCTTTAGTGGACTTGTTGCATCTTCTAAGTGTCCTGCCAATGAAACACAACCTTTGGCTCGCCTTCCCCACAATATTTTCTATGTGTTCTTTCCAACTGAAGTTATTTGTAATTTTAACACCCAGGCACTTATTTGAATTGACAGCCTTGAGAATTGTACTATTTATCGAGTAATCGAATTGCAATGGATTTCTTTTGGAACTCATGTGGATCACCTCACACTTTTCGTTATTTAGCGTCAACTGCCACCTGCCACACCATACAGCAATCTTTTCTAAATCGCTTTGCAACTGATACTGGTCTTTGGGTGACGTTACTAGATGGTAAATTACAGCATCATCTGCGAACAACCTAAGAGAACTGCTCATATTGTCACCCAGGTCATTTATATAGATCAGGAACAGCAGAGGTCCCAGGATGCTTCCCTGGGGAACACCTGATATCACTTCAGTTTTACTCGATGATTTGCCATCTATTAATACGAACTGCGACCTTCCTGACAGGAAATCACGAATCCAGTCGCACAACTGAGACGATATGCCATAGGCCCGCAGCTTGATTAGAAGTCACTTGTAAGGAATGGTGTCAAAAGCTTTCCGGAAATCTAGAAATACGGAATCAACTTGAGATCCCCCGTCGATAGCAGCCATTACTTCGTGCGAATAAAGAGCTAGCTGCGTTGCACAAGGACGATTTTTTCTGAAACCATGCTGATTACGTATCAATAGATCGTTCCCTTCGAGGTGATTCATAATGTTTGAATACAGTATATGCTCCAAAACCCTGCTGCAAACCGACGTCAATGATATAGATCTGTAGTTCGATGGATTACTCCTACTACCCTAAAACTTTGTATTAAAAAATTTTAAGTTAAATTCTTCATTTCATGCAAATCATTTCATAGTTAGCATGTCACAAATTACCTAATGTTGCAAGGAAGTGAACCTGAGGCAGTATCTTTAACGGAGGAGCTATAAAAATCAAAAGTTACACCAAAGTTTATTTTGTCAACAGATACCAAGGTAAGTATTGGTTCCCTTCCTCCAAGCTGGGAACGTTTCAACATCATGCAATCTGGATGTAAGTATGTTATGTTATTGTCCTGAAGCACAATCAGTTTCCTTGGACTTCTGAAAAATCATGCCTGTACATCAGTGATGGCTATCCGTAACCATCTGGGTGATCTGTAGTTTCTGCCAAAATTGCTGGTCCAGGTGCAGGAGACAGTTGTGAGCCTAGGGAAATTGTGAGCCTGGGGAAAGCTTTGTGTGTGTGTGTGGGTGTGGGGGGGGGGGGGGGGGGGCACTTAGTCATGTCATACAATGCTCTACCCAAAATTGCTGTTGCAAATGAGTGACTAATTGCATATTGACCATCCACAAGAAGCCTTCTCTTACACAGAAAAATCCTTTAAGCCTGACTGGTTGTGACTCAACAGTCTGTGTTATTTGTGTACAACTGGTACAACTGCACATGCACACCGTGTGTCCATCCCACACCCTTACAAAACTGAGTATTTCTGCTTTATGCCATGTCTTCCTCATGAAGTTCGACACAATAGCTTCTGAGATACATCATTCTCTTTTGTCATTTCACCCCTGGACACATATTACTATCAATATCTGATTAACCAGTAGCATCTAATAATTCTCCTCTATCATGTCACATAACTTCTCTTGCCCTGGAGGAAAATTGCTTTTCAGGAGCTCAGAGTAATTGTTTTCATTATGTTATTTGTTTGGCTTTTATCAGTGTGGCATAACTTGACTGCCACGTATAACAGCTTGTTTTCTGAAATTTAATGTAATATGCTTACCAGATCCTCATCATCAGGTACTCTAGACAGCAGGTCCAGTACTTCATTATTAGGGACGGTATGAGGGCGAACCAGCTTTCGAGAAAATTTGTTGATTCCCCATGCCATTATAAGGTATCGAACTGGCACAAGGTACAGAACGATGGCCCCAGCTAAGCACATCATGATTGCCAGGGCTGATAAGTATGGGACAGTAAAGTTGAATGTGCTGTAAAACAAAATCACACAGAAAATATATTAGCAGTTATATTTAATTAATTATAAGAAACATTTTTAACATGTGTGTGGTTATCTCATACATACAATTATCAGTATTTGCAAACCTGAAATAAATCTGAAAAATGACACATATGCTTAAACTTAGCTATATATGTCAAATGATGAGGATTAATTTTCACCCAGTTCTCCAATTGATCAATGGATGTTATCAAAGTACACGTCTTTCCAAGCAATTATTATCAATATTCTTTTTTTTTTAATTACAGGTATATCAGATTCTTGAAATTACCTTTATAGGTTTATCAAAGTTCCTGAAATTGTAAAATGATTTTTCATTGTTATGTTCCCTCCTTATAGCAGTATCAGATTTTTCAGTTTATGTATACAGTCACAGAGTCACAGTGAGGTTTAGACATAGCACTGTCTATTTTCAATGTATGCAGCATATACTGTACTTTTCGCGAGATTTAGTTTATATTGTGCTACGAAATGAAACTTGTCACAGTTCTTTCATTAACAATATGTAAAAGGTTCTTTCATTAATGACATATACAAAATCCCCCCTCCCGTGAACCATGGACATTGCCGTTGGTAGGGAGGCTTGCGTGCCTCAGCAATACACATAGCCAAACCATAGGTAAAAACAACAATGTAGGGATATCTGTTGAGCGGCCAGAGGAACATGTTGTTCTTGAAGAGGTGCAGCTGCCAGAGCAATAGCCCTTTTCACCCGAGCCCACACAATCGTGCTGGTTCGGTTTTTAATATTGTATACCGACCTGTTGCTTCTGCTTTGCTTCCAACAGGCCTGAAATGATTGTGCATCTTGCGTGCTACACGTTTCACTTGTTTTTGTTCCGATTCTGCACCAGCAGCAACATTGAAAGTGAGTGTAAACACAAGCGTCATGTGTACTTCAGGTTAGTAGCTGATTACTTTGGGTTACTTAAAGTCTTTTAACTTATAACCACTTGTGTTTGTTTGATATTGTATATACAACATACTGGCAATGAAAAACGTCAGTAATCTCATACTTCTTAATAATAAATTGCCGCCAAAATTGTACCAACCCGATTGTGGCAGTTAGGTTTTATCTTGTGTAGCAGCAATTTTTACTGGGCAGGTTGTTACATTGCTATTTGGTTGGATTTACTTCTGATTTCCATGCAACAATAAAAACGACTTGATACATATCATTTGTTTATAAATGCAGGTTTAACAGACGATCAGATTCTGTCTCTGTTAGAGGATTCCGAACTAAGTGGCGCCTCTTCAGATGAAGATGAAGACTATGTTCCTTCTACAAATGTCAAACAAATTGATCACGAAAGTGAAGATCATTCTATCTCTGATGAAACGTGTGAAATACAGAACACTTCAGATTGTTGTAAAAGAGAATCCAGACCTTCGCTTTATCATGAAATGGATTTCACAGAAAAGTGACATCCACCACAAATAGGTCATACTCCTGCGCAGATAAGTAGAAAATATGTGTCACATTAATTAGGCATTATATTTATTACTTACCATGCACCTTAGATTTTTTCTTCTTTGTTCAGAATCCTTCTCCTGTTCAGAGCACTGCTAAGTATTTTTCTGAACATTTCAGTGAATGTTTGTTCGAAACTGCTGCCAAGTTCACAAACATGTATAGTGTGGCTAAGTGTGGCAAGTCATTAGATACAACAGCTGGAGAAATTAAGCTGTTTTTTTGGAATTAACTTAATTATGGGGTGCATAAGGTATCCTAGGTTACCTATGTATTGGCAGAAATGCGTTTCTCTGGGTGCAGTTTGTGACAGTATGTCTTGAGACCATTTTCTTGCCCTGTGATACAACATACATTTAGATGCTGTAGCACCACCTCAAATGTCCAAACGAATAGACTGTGGAAGATTCAACCACTCATTGATGCTGTAAGAGAGAGATGCCATACTTAACCCCATACATTCAATTATTACAGTATCAATGAACAAATGATATCCTTCACAGGGCGTTGTAAATTAAAACAATATATCAAAGGCAAACCTAGGCCTTTAGGGCTAAAGAAATTTGTTTTGGCTTCAGCTTCAGATATAGTTTTAGATTTTGAGATATATCAGGGTGCCAGCACGAATTTTAGTGACAAATCATTAGGCTTAGGCGCTACAGTTTGGAACCGCACGGCCGCTACGGTCGCAGGTTCGAATCCTGCCTCGGGCATGGATGTGTATGACGTCCTTAGGTTAGTTAGGTTTAAGTAGTTCTCAGTTCTAGGGGACAGATGACCTCAGCAGTTAAGTCCCATAGTGCTCAGAGCCATTTGAGCCATTAGGCTTAGGACCATCAGTGATTTTGTGACTTTCCCAAACTCTACCCGAAGGAAGTTTAATTTATTTCAATAGAGATACTCGGAGAGAGGGGAATCGAAGGCACAGGGACAATAACGACAAACAGAATGAAAAATATTAAACTGAAAGGAAAAACGAATAGAGGTCACAGTACGTTAGATCAGATGAGGCAGTCATTATAACTGAGTGGCAGGATAATCAAAAGGTTGTTGTGGCATCCACTTCTGCTGGCATAGAGCCAAAGTGCAAAGTCCAAAGGTGGAGTAAGAAGGAATACAAATATTTAGAAATAGATTGTCCTTCTGTCATTAAGAAGTACAATATTAATATGGGTGGAGTAGATATTAACGACCAACAAATTGAATGCTATCGGACGTGGTTCGGAACAAAAAATGGACCCTTAAGTGCTTACTTCATTTTATAGACCTGACTGTAGTAAATTGTTAGTTTATGTATAGACAGCACTGCAGGGAACAGCAACTTCCAAAAAGAATGTAATGGATTTGCTGAAATTCAGGATGTCTTTGGCCGAGGTTCTATTGTCATGTCGAGATAGGAAAAGGACAGAAGAATGTGAGGTACAATTAGAGAGTGAAGTAGTTCCACCTAAAAATGCAAAAATTTACAAACCCCATCCAAAACCAGGGCTGGACAAGAGGTATGATGGCTATGACCATTGGCCAACAGTGGATGACATTTATTCCTCAAGGACTTGTCAGTTTGAGTACTGCAACAGCAGGACAGAAACTAAATGTGTCAAATGCAATCAGTACTTATGTCTATCCGAGGAAAAAACTGTTTCAAGCCATTTCACAAAAAATAAAGTTTGATTTTGTGATGTAATTTTTAATTATTGAAACATTTTTGATGTGATTGTAATATTTTTGACAAATTTTACAATTTTTGATACCTGTCTGCTATGATTGAGATATTTTTGATGTGTTTTGTAATTAAATATGAATATAACACATGGTTATGTTGTAATTTATACAGTAAACTTCAAAATTTTCCCTAAAGTAACAGCATGAGATCATATGAACTTTCTACTGAATTAAAACCTGACCCGCATGATCGTCCTACATGCATGCTACATCAGCTTTACAGAAGCTCTCCTGGTTCGCAGGAGAGCTTATGTAAAGTTTGGAAAGTAGGAGATGAGGTACTGGCAGAAGTAAAGATGTGAGGATGGGGCGTGAGTCGTGCTTGGGTGCCTCAGATGGTAGAGCACTTGCCCGCGAAAGACAAAGGTCACAAGTTCGAGTCTTGGCCTGCCACACAGTTTTAATCTTCCAGGAAGTTTCATAGCGAGAAAAGACTACACAGAAAGAGATTACAAATAATGTTAACACATTACATTTTAAGATCACTATTTTTGAACTCCGAAGTTAGATACTTACACAAGTTACTTGCTGATGAGGGTTCATTTGTTGTCACTTAACATTGGGAACAGTTCACACACTACACAAAAATTAGCTTTACTGCACTTGACTGCATGAATTGCACAATTGCATGAATATCAGAACATACAGCAAAAACCACATAAAAAACAAGCATAAGCAAAGCTTTTCTGCTAACATGCAGTCAAAGCACAAAGAGTATGCAGCGATAATCTGTAAGGTGTGATTATCGATAGAATGTTCGATTGACTTTCGCCGGTGGTGCTTCAAACACACAGAGTTAATGACAAAAGTGCAGCAATATTCTGTGAGAAGGGATTAGCGATACTTTATCTGTCAACTTTTAGTCGAATTTCAAACACTCGCATCTCAGAATAGCAGCTATTATCAAAACTCAGAACTGAGATGCGATATGAACGCATGGGGTGGGAACAAGCCCAGGAGTTGAAAATCTGTGAAAAAATGATGTTCATCCAAAAAACTGGAAGACTACCCCAAAATCCGGGAATCTTCTGGGAAAACAGGAAAAATTGGCAGGTATGGACACCCCACATACCAACATTCTACATGATCCCCAAATTCCACAAACCCAACAATCCAGGTCATCCCATTGTGGCTGGTTATTGCGCCCCCACTGAAAGAATTTTAGCCCTCATTGACCAAAATCTCCAACCAATCGCCTGTAATCTAGCCTCCCATGTCAAAGACACCAATCATTTCCTTCATTGTCTCTCCACCATCCCCACCCATTCACTTCCAGGATCCCTACTTGTCACTGTTAATGCCACCTCCCTATACACCAACATCCCTTATGCCCATGGTCTTACTGCTATTGAACACTACCTTTCCCAATGTCCTTCACAGCCTCGGGCACCCACATGGCACCCTCCTATGCCAACCATTTTATGGGCAATCTAGAGGAGACCTTCCTAGCCTGGTTCAGGTTCACTGATTATATCTTCATGATCTGGACTCAGGGCGAAGACACCCTATCTTTGTTCCTTCACAACCTCAACACCTTCTTTCCCAGCCACTTCCTGTGGTCCTCCTCAACCCAGCGTGCCCTCTTCCTAGATGTTGACCTCTTCCTCTCTGATGGCTTCATCCACACCTCTGTCCACATTCAACCCAACAACCACCAACAGTACCTGAATTTTGATAGATGTCATCCCTTTCACACCAAAAAATCCCTCCCATATACCCTGGCCACCCGGGGACAGTGTATCTGCACTGACAAAAACTTCCTTGCTCAGTATGCTGAGGGTCTCACCAAAGCCTTCACAGATGCACTCTCCCTAGACCTAGTCCAAAAACAGATCTCCAGTACCATTTCCCCTCACACACCCAATCCTCCCCCCAGCCCCAAGAACCAGCCACGTAGGTGTGTCCCCTTTATCATGCAGTGCCACTCTGGACTGGAAAAAGTGAACCACATCCTTTGCCAGGGCGCTGATTACCTATCATCATCACATGAAATAAGGGACATCCTATCCAAGGTACTTCCCGTCCCTCATAAAGTGGCATTCCATTGCCCACTCAACCTCCACAGCATCCTAGTCCATCCCTATGCCACTTCCTATTTCAACCCCTTGCCACAAGGATCATATCCCAGTGGAAGACCCAGGTGCAAAACCTGCTCAATCCACCCACCCAGCACTTCCTATTCCAGTCCTGTCACAGGTTTATCCTACCCCATCAGGGACTGGACCACCTGTGAAAGCAGCCATGTCATTTACAAGCTCTGCTGCAATCATTGCATGTCCTTTTTAATTGGTTTGACCACCAACCAGCTGTCCAAGAGGATGAACAGCCACTGCCAAACTGTGACCAAAGCAAAATAGACCACCCTGTGGCACAACACACAGCTGAATATAACACGCTTGACTTCAGTGCCTGCTTCACTACCTTCCCTCCACCACCAGCTTTTCAGAACTGTGCAGATGGGAGTTATCCTTACAACACATTTTCCACTCCTGTAGTTATCCTGGCCTCAACCCACACCCTCCACCCCACAGTTTCCACTACCTCTGTCCTATGACCTCTTCCCCATCCTCATATCCCACACTGTTTATTTGCATCTCTCTGCCATGCACCCACCTGTCTTTCCCCACTCCGTTCCTTTTTGCTCCAGTTCTTTCCCCCCATTTCTCTGCCCCACAACCTCCTGACACTGCACCTGTTGGTAGGCTAGTTCATGCATACTCCACCAGACAGCATTCTTCTCTCTCCTCAACCATACATGTCCCCCTTTTACTGACAAAGGCTGTAGTCGAAAGCTTTATGTGAGTGTCTTTTAATTGTGCCTGTCTGCAACTTGACGTATCTTCTTTAGGGTAAGCAACAATCTTTTCCTACATTTTTCATATTCCTATCTGGAGTTTCCAGTTTTTGACATAACTGTAAATGAACATATGCCATAGAAGTGCTTCTAGAGTTCTATCATTGTCATAAACAGCCCCTCCAGTCCCACCATGCTTGAGCAGCCAAACACAATGGTCTCATTCACAAATGTCAGTTTGTTACCGATGCTCACCATGATTCCTATTGGTGTTTCTCTGGTCTGTGGTGCCATCTATCAGTTGGCTCTAGACAGGGAGGTGCATCAATGTGTACTGCAGTGTGAGAATCCATCTTTGGCTGAAGTGTTAAATATTGCTCAATCTATCAAGGTATATTGTGCTGCTGTTGATCAGATTGATGCTTGATGTGACATCACCATAGTGGCTCCCGTTGCTGGTCTTCAGGAGTTGGTTAGTTCTCAGAGGGAGGGAAACATAGCAGCCATGCAAATGTGGCCTCTGTGCCACAATGGAGAGTGACGTGTCAAACAACAACCACAGTAATGGCAGTGGTCTGCACTCCCATCTTGGCCACATTGTTTTGTGCAACATGACAGGGCCATGTACCCTAAGCTGTGGGCGACTTGCAACAACTGTAGGAAAAAATGACTTAGAGTGTCTGTATGTCATTCCCAGCATGCTTCTGTGGACATGGACATTAACTGGGTGTCTTCATTACTTACGAATCATAATAAACTGCTTATTGAAGTGCAACTGACAGACTAGAAACTCAGACTACAAGGTGGTTGTGAATGCTTTCTCTAAATTTCCATACATTATCCACTATCATTTGGTGACACCCATGGCTATGATTAAGGTCTTCTCCAACTTTTTTTCTTTTCAAATTTTGCCTTATAAGCTTGTGACGGACAATGGTCCACGGTTTGTGTCTCAGCCCTCTCATGATTTTTGCACTCATCAACATTTGTCAAATGACTGCTCCTCCTTTTCAGCCCCAATCTAATGGTGAGGCAGAACATCTCATCTGCACATTCAAGGTTAAAATAAGGAAGCATGCCACAGATTCCTCTGTTAACAACATCTTGACAAGCTCCTTGAGTTCCTACAGGTTTGCACTGGTGGGGGTCAGAGTCTGACTGAGATGCTCCATAGTCATCAGCCACGTACCCTCCTGCATCTGCTCATGTTGCCACACCAACACCTGTTGGCACAGCCCTCACCGCAGTTCACTTCTGGCTCCATAGTCTGAGCTTGGGGTTCTGCTGCTGTCCGAAGTGGATTCTGCCCACAACCTGCAGCTGCTGTGGCTGCTGCCTGTGTATGGTGTGCACCAGTGATGGACTGGTGGTGTGCCGCCACAGCCAGTTGTATCTTTGCATGGTGGCAAGGGCCATAGGTTCACTGCCTCTGCCCTCAGCACCTGTCCTGGCCTTGTGGGGCATCCCAGCTGCGAGTGTAGACCTGCCCTCACTGCCTCGTGACGCTCCTCCAGTGCCCTACTCTTCCCCCCTCCCCTTCCATTTGCCTGCTGCTGGACCTTCCCCAGCACCTTTACAACCTTCAACACCAGTATACCCAGCACACCTGACTGAGCAGCTGCCCACTTCACTGTTCGCATAGTTTCACCAAGTCAAAGAATCAGATGCTGAGATGCTACCAGCGCTCTGGTCACCACTCCTCTCTGACAGTACTACATCTACATATAAAACTACATCTACATGGTTATTCTGCAATTCACAATTAAGTACATGGCAGAGAAGAAATGACTGCCACGCATGTCCACAACCAAACCACTCCTGCCCTAATCATTAGTTCAATCCTGGAATCTCCTTCTGCCACTGCCTTCATCATCTATGGCATCCGCCATAGAGACCATGCACATTTCAACAGCCATGCCCACAGCAGTGAAGTACCCTTTCCCCACAGAGCAAAGGGTGCTGTAATCCTGTACATAATACTTAGAAATGCACCAAGTCATCAGGCCACCTGTGCACTACACTTTGAACTTTCCACCAACTGCATTCATGCGGGCTGGCCATCAGAAGCCACCTGTGGTGGGATACCTGGACTGTGCACATGGCATAACATCTGTCGTATCATCTACCAGAGCTCTCCTCTTTATAAGCTCAGTGAAGCATGCCCTCACCCTCATATTGTGCCCATACTTACTGTCAGCAATTGCTTGCGACAGTACCTGGGTTGTTTCTGTGTTTGTGCCTATGTTCTCAAGTGTTGTTAGCTTGTATGTGGAAGAAAAATAAACTTTGGTTCATTGTAGCCATTGTACTGTTCATGTCTTCCAATATGATAAACATCCACACAGTCACAAAGATACCATGGGCAGGTAAAATCAAGGATTGTCACATAAACATCTTGACAATACTGCTCATGTATCCATGTTGCTGACAAAATTAATGTACAAAAGAAGGCAAAAGTAAGTTGAAGATCAACTGAATGACAATCAGTTTGTCTTTAAGAAAGGTAAAGGCATCAGAGGGGAAGTGTTGATGTTATATTTCACAACCTCATTAATAGCTTCCTGCATGGTGTGCCTGGTTTTGCACAACTATATGCTTTGAATTGTGATGATTAATGAGAATTCTGGCAACATCATGTCATGTTTTTTGGAACAGATAATTACCCCATTCATGCTGATGTCCAATCTCCTCTCATGACTTGCTGATGCGTGTGTCATGATATTTATTTTCCACAGTTTACTTCATCACTATTTTCTATGGAAACACATATTTTAAAATGCACTTGGACTGAGCCACCATTAAACTTGTTTATGCTGGTGGTCTCAAAAACTTCTTCAATTGTATTAAAAAATTCTCTTTCTTGTGTTTTCACAGTCTAGAATGTTGAACTTATTTGTTTATGGCACCCAAAATTTTGTTTCAAGTCTGGAGTGATATCATTTTTTAGACCAAAAGTATGAGCTTCTGATCTGATCTTAAGGATTCAACAAGATGAATCAACTGCTTTATGTTTGTCAACATTTAAGCATATTTTGCAGTTTAATTTAAATATTTACACAATTTGTGTTTCACATTTACTTTGAGTCAAGTGCAGATGAATAGCCACTTTAAAATGTATCAAGGTTTACTACTGCAAAACAACTTTAACGGTACAATGTATGCATTGCTGAAGAAGTGCAACAACCTGATGAAATTTAATAAGTGGTTTACCACAACTTGTATACACCTTGCTAGACTGGAAGTAAAAAAGAAATGGATACACAGGTTACACATACAGGTGCAACAAATCGAAACATGTAATACATCTTTCATATCTAGAAAATATGATGATAAATTCAGTGATGGATGAGGAGGATCATATGGCTGTTACAGTCATACCTGTCTAGCTTGTGAGTGGGTAATGAATAATTATACTCACCATGTAAGAACCATCAACTACTTTTCAGAACAGGAGATGAGATTCAGTGAGCTCCTTTTGAAGCAATTTGCTTGCAGATAGTCTCATGGGAGCAGATCTTTTGGAAAAAATTGTTAAAAGGAAGCATCTGATACTGTCTCTGAGTTTGGGAAGAGTCAAAACTACTTTCTAAGCTCTTTTATCCAAATATATATGGATTATAGGTAATTTTCCTTCTGGATGACTAATTACATTATTATGATATTGCAGTGCTGGTGTTATTCTAATAATGATGCACTGAGGCAACCACAGCCATTACTTGACACATCAGATGAATTTGCAATTGTGAATAACGACAATGAAAATTTGTGCCGGACTGGCACTCGAACCCAGATTTCCCACTTATTGCAAGTGGTCACCTTACCATTTAGCTATTCGTGCACGACTCACGGCCAGACCCAAACTTCCATATGTCACCATACAAACTTCCATATGTTGTAGACGTATGATTGATGACATATGGAAGTTTGGGTCTGGCCATGAGTCATGCACAGATAGCCAAATGGTAAGGAAATCCAAGTTAGAGTCCTGGTCCAGCACAAATTTTCATTGTCATCATTCCATTCTACAGCTGTTCACAATTGCAAATTCATCTAATGTAATTGCACTATTGGTCTTGCTCATTGGGTCTTACCATTTTGAGAGTACAATTTTGAACATCTTGCCGCCCGAAGAATAAAAACATGAATGATGAAGCTCATCTTTCATTCATACAGAATGGGATGCACTATTGCTATGAGAGTTCTTTGTTTTACAGGAGGGGGCAGACAATTTGTATAAGATTAGAAAAAAGAATCACTAGAGAACAACAATGATTCTAACAGTAAGCTGATCAATGGAGCTGTGCAAATGAGAAACTCCATTTGGAGAGACATACTGACACTTCAGTTTCAATGGACCATTTTGTGAATCTTTATGGAGGCAGGTGGTGCAGTAGGTAAGACAATGGGTTAGTGTTTAGATGGAGGAGGGTTTAAATCACTTCTCTGCTATTATGATGTCAGTTTTTCATATTTTACTTAAAATACTTACTTTTAATGCCTGTACAGTTTCTTAAAGAGAATATTACAGCTTCATTTATTCTATGCTTTTTGTGACTAAGCTGGCCCACATCTTTGCGAGAATAAACTCTGTATCACTCTTCACACTTTATCTACTGGACAAGTGAAGTTGCCACTACCACTGTCAGCTCCTGCGGTAATTAATAAAGGATGTTTCATGTGTGATGTAAATGCTGTGATCAGTGTTGCATGGGAACCAATACCGAGTAGGCAGGCTCTGATCACCATGTATGTTCTGGTCCATTTAATAAACTATGGCATGTAGGATATTGGTTTTAGCCAAACTAGACAAGTTAGGAGTGGCCTCGGAAAGAATTCTGCAAAAATGATTGCACCATTTAGTGCTTTAGACTGGTGTGTCAGTAACATCTAGTCATACATCTGTGCAGTCTGCCCCCGGTAGCTGAGTGATCAGCGCGACGGACTGTCAATCCTAAGGGCCCGGGTTCGATTCCCGGCTGGGTCGGAGATTTTCCCCATTCAGAGACTGGGTGTTGTGTTGTCCTAATCATGATCATTTCATCCCCATCGACGCGCAAGTCACCGAAGTGGCGTCAAATCGAAAGGCTTGCACCAGGCGAACGGTCTACCCGGCGGGAGGCCCTTGTCACACGCCATTTCTCTTCTAATACAACTGTGCAAAAACTCAAACCAAAAACTGACAAAGTAACAGTAGTGCAATGACTGGCCAATTTAGATGCTTTTGCTTGAGATCAATACTGCAACTGGCTACTACGGTTTGTGTATGATGCAGTGGCTGATTCTGAAATGCTCCTCTTTTTTGCTGAAGCATTTTTGCTTTCATTAGGGTATGTGAACTCACAGAATAATTGAGGTTGGAGTTTTGAAAATCCTTATTAGTCTCACTAAGAGACTGCACTATATGAGAACGGGGTGTGTGTACAATTAGTGGAACACAAATTACTGAACTCCACATTTCCACATAACCATAAATTCTGATAGATATTTTAACAATATACAATAGCTTTTTTTCAAGGAACTAACAAAATATTCATGGTTATATTATACAGGTCAATGCAATAGAATACTTCATATTATAAAAATGATAGTGGTGTGTGATTTGCAGTTAAAACAAGCTTACAACTATGCAAAAGTGTTGCTATGACAAATATTTTATTATCTACATGACTGAAGGCAATAACAAGTTGTCATGTAATTCCAGTGACATTATTTATCTTATTTCATTACTAGCTTAGTACCTGGCATTGCCCAGGTATTTACTTATTCTAATATTCTATCAGTCCATATCCTCCCCCCCCCCCACCCCCCACCCCCCTGTCATCTCCTCCTTCTTCCTTTCTGTCTCTCCATCAACTTCTCCCCCACCCCAATAGGAAGTTGGTATTGCTTACCGCCACAGTATTTTTTTACAGATAGTAAGTAACATATGTAGCAAGTATGGTTGAGGTTTAGGAGAAGCATTTTACCCATAGCTTCAACCTTGTACACTCGTGTTACATATATTTCACATAATTCACACATAGTTCACATATATTTTTGGCAAATTTTGCCCTGCAGTTTTGTTTTCATGCAGCTCAATGTTTATGACATCATATCTCCTGAATCATGTGTCATACAATGATATAATTTTACAGGTACATTCTGTAGTACATAAGAATATTGTTTGCAAAGTATGTAATGAATAGAGTTAATAGTAGTGGACTAATAAATTAAAACATCATGCCTGATGTGACAGTTTCACTGCAAAAACAACAAAAATGTAGTTAGTGGTAAACTTTTCTTACTTTCACCATTTTGTGAGGAGGTGTCAGTAAGAAAAAGTTTCAGAAAGGGTTGAAATTATGTGCAAAGTTTGTTGTAAGTGATTAAGTGTCCTCATTCTCAAATAATGGATGAATAAAATTTGGGTTTTTGTCTGTTATGGGATATACTTATTTTTCACCCCCCCCCCCCCCCACCTACCCCTTTGATTGATAGTTGATTCTTATCCCCACAGAACTTCTTTCCAGACAGTAAATTTGGTTCAGATTAATCCAATGGTTTTGGAGAAAAGGTGGGACACATACATATCAAAAGAATCAGCAACCAGTTGCATAAAAGAAATTTAATTTCTTAGCCATTTTAAGGCACTTAGTGCCCTTCTTCAGAAGGTAATACTTATTGCTTTATTTGTGAGTGTCAATGGTAAGTTGCATATAGCAAAATTCCATGGTCATAAGGTTCATAGTGCCTGTACAGAAATGATAACTATTTTTGTACAGGCACTATAAGCCACCTGACCATGGCATTTTTCTGTATGCACCTTACTGTTGACACTCACATGTAATGCAATGAGTGTAACCTTCTGAAGAAGGGCGCTGAGTGCCCAAAACCAGTTAAGGAATTGTGGTGTCACTGCCAGACACCACACTTGCTAGGTGGTAGCCTTTAAATCGGCCGCGGTCCGTTAGTATACGTCGGACCCGCGTGTCGCCACTATCAGTGATTGCAGACTGAGCTCCGCCACACGGCAGGTATAGAGAGTCTTCCTAGCACTCGCCCCAGTTGTACAGCCGACTTTGCTAGCGATGGTTCACTGACAAATTACGTTCTCATTTGCCGAGATGATAGTTAGCACAGCCTTCAGCTACGTCATTTGCTATGACCTAGCAAGGTGCCATTATCAGTTGCTATTGATATTGTAAATAATGTACAGACAAGAGCTACGTTCAACATTAATGGATTAAAGTTAAGTATTCCAGCAGCTATGTACGTTTTTTGTTAGTCTCATTTCCTTGACCTGTTCCAGACCTCACGCCAGCCTGCGTGAGCTAAAACGTGTGCCTTTCGGCTTCCTCTCATAGTGGGTTGGCTCTCTTGCCAATCCACAACATTTTGGCGATGAGGATGGGATTTCTGGATCGGTGCTGTGCTTGCGCACAAAGATGGTTTGCACGACCGCCCTATTGCCTTTGCGTCCAAATTGCTCTCGTCTGCGCAAAGACATTATTCACAGATCGAGAAAGAAGCTTTGGCTCTCGTATTTGGTGTTACAAAGTTTCATGATTTCTTGTATGGTCGTCACTTTACCATCATCACAGACCACAAACCTTTGACATCGCTTTTTCATCCGAACAAGCCTGTACCTCCACGTACAGTGCAGAAATTCATTCACTGGTCTATTTTCCTCTCGCAGTACCGCTACGATATCTTGTATCGGTCCACTGCTAAGCACGGAAACGCCGATGCGTTGTCCCGTTTGCCTGTTGCTGAGGATTCGATTCTTCTGAACTTGCTTGCATGTTCATTGATGCGGAAACCGATGACGTGGTCGAATCGTTTCCGATTGATTTTCGTCGTGTAGCTACAGCCACAGCTGCCGACCCTGTCCTTGCTACCATTCTGCGTTTTGTTGCCACGCAATGGCCCTTGTCAAAGTCATGGATCGAGGATCCGTTGGTTCGCCGATTTTTTGCTCACAAGGAGAGACTTTTTGTACGACATGGTGTTTTGCTGTTGTGTTCTGATAATGATCAGTCCAGGGTCGTGGTCCCACGTTCATTACAGTTCTCTGTCTTACGGCTTCTCCACCAAGGACATTGGGGTATAGTGAGAACGAAACAACTTGCTCGTCAGCACTGTACTTGGTTCGGAATCGATGCTGTGATTACGCATATGTGCTCTTCTTGCATGGCGTGTGCCGAACAACAATCCACACCACCGCGGAAATTCTTTGCATGGCCAAAAGCCACTTCCCCTTGGCAACGCTTACACATCATTTTTCTGGTCCATTCTGGAATGCTTGATGGTTGGTTGTGGTAGATTCATTCAGTAATTTTCCTTTTGTTGTCCGGATGTCTTCCACGACGTCATCTGCCACCATCCAAGCGTTATCTGCTATCTTTTGAATTGAAGGTCTTCCGCAGACTATTGTTCCCGACAATGGCCCACAATTTATGTCCGCAGAATTTCAGACATTCTGCAAGGCCAATGGTATGCAACATCTGACATCCGCGCTATTTTCGCCTCAGTCAAACGGTGCCGCTGAACGATTGGTCCGGACTTTCAAGTCACAGATGTTGAAGTTAAAAGAGTCGCATTCTTGGGAGGACGCGTTATTGCTCTTTTTGTCCTCGTATCACTCTCAGCCCCGAGATGGTCGCTCACTGGCTGAGTTGCTCCATGGTCGTCCTCATCGAACCTTGATGTCTTTGCTACATCCGCCGCATCAGGTTCCTGTGCAGCGGCAGACACCTGCTTTTGCCCCAGGCGACGTTGTCTACCACCGCCACTATCGAGGTTCACAGCATTGGCTTGCAGGGCGCATTCTTCATTGCCTCGGCCGTGCTCTGTATCTGGTTTTGGGGGCCTCTGGTGAGGGGTGTCGGCATCTCAATCAGCTGCGCCTCTGTCGTCGCACGGGATCTGCCGCTCCCCGTCTGCTTTCAGCGACAGTGCCGTCTGGTCAGCGCCCTGGGGACCCATCTACTGGCTCGCCTCAGCCCCAGGTGTTACCGACGCTGCCTTCCATTTTGCCCGATGGCGACGCGCCGCCGCCACTGCCGCCGCTGCCTGTTCTCCCGCCGGCAACGCCCACAGTCGACACGTCGCTGCAAACGCCGGGCGACTCCCTGGGTCACGCACCGCCGATCGCTTCCCGTGACCAGTTGTCCTCTGACATGGACCTCTTGCTCTCTCCGGACCATATGGCGTCTTCACCCGTCGGGTGCCCCGGCCCAATGGAGGTCGACCCTTCGTCCCCTCCTGTCTCTCTGCGGGCGCATACACCGCATGTTGGCGTGCACCCTGGAGCAGGTTTTCAGGCGTTTCCTAGCTCCCCTCGGACCGAATGGCAGGGTGCGGGTGGCACAGCCTCGCCTTTTGTTAGGCTCCCCACCTCGTCGCATACGTCAACATGGGGTCCTCCCCACGGCGGGCGGAAGCCTTATAACACCACCGTACGCCGATTTGCGGGGGAGGAATGTGGTGTCACCACCAGACACCACACTTGCTAGGTGGTAGCCTTTAAATTGGCCGCGCTCTGTTAGTATACGTCGGACCCGCGTGTCACCACTATTAGTGATTGCAGACCGAGCACCACCACACGGCAGGTCTAGAGAGTCTTCCTAGCACTCGCCCCAGTTGTACAGCCAACTTTGCTAGTGATGGTTCACTGACAAATTACGTTCTCATTTGCCGAGACGATAGTTAGCATAGCCTTCAGCTACGTCATTTGCTACGACCTAGCAAGGTGCCATTATCAGTTGCTATTGATATTGTAAATAATGTACAGACAAGAGCTACGTTCAACATTAATGGATTAAAGTCAAGTATTCCAGCAGATACGTACGTTTTTTGTCAGTCTCGTTTCCTTGACCTGTTCCAGACCTCACGCCAGCCTGCGTGAGCTATAACGCGTGCCTTTCGGCTTCCTCTCATAGTGGGTTGGCTCTCTTGCCAATCCACAACAGAAATTAAATTTCTTTTATGCAAGTGCTTGCTGATTATTTTGATATGTACAGCTACAGTTGCTGAGGATAGATAAAACACTGTATGTGCCCACATAAGTTTTTGTAATATGTATGAATTGCAGAATATTTATTACCTTAAATTTTTCATTTAGAAAATGCATTACTAGTGATTTTGATAATGATAGAACAACAAAAACTTATTTATATAAAGTAAAACAATAATTACTTACTTTTTGATGCTCTCCCCTAATGATGCAATGTACCCTATAGCATTCTGAACACTTTGTGTCACTTCCTGAATGGCCTGCAGCCTTTCCTTCAGGCTCTTCTTCTCCTCCTAGATTTTATTAGTTTGATATTAGTGCATGAACTATAAAAGAATATGAAGTGGTATCTAAAAGTTCCCAAAACTTGAATTTTGTGTGAAAACACATTACACCGAAATGCCTCATCCAATTTGACTCATTGTGACAAGTGTCAGACAGGTGAGTGATTTGGTTAGATGTTCATGAATATACTTCAATTGCTGTGTTTTTGTGATCTTGTAGTTTTGTGATGGATGACCTGAAAGAGTAGTGTGTCCATGTGATGTTTTGTTTTAAACTAGGAAAGACTGCTGCACAAATGGGCCCAATTTTGAAGCAGGATTTTAGAGACAACACTTTAGATTAGAATGGACTTACATCTCATACAAGAGTTTCAAAAATGATCGATAATTATGACCATTCTGGTTGGTCATCAACTGGCATCACAGCAGAAAATGTTCATACAATGAGGGATACGATTCTGTAATATATTAGACAGAGCATCCATCAACTCTGTAACACCTTGAGAATATGTAGTTTAAAAACAAGATGAAAACTGCCACCTGCTGTGCTCACCAGAAGTAGCTCTGTGTGATGTCTTCCTCTTTCCCAACATACAAAGATATTTGAAGCAGGTAAAGATTTGATACAGTGGAAGAGATTCAAGTGGAATCATAGAGAGTAAAAAAATACCCTAACAAGGAAGACTTCCAAGACACGCTTCAAAAGAACAAGTGACAAAAACATTGGGATCAATGCATTTACTTTCGAAGGGACTACTTCAAAGGTGATACTACAGAATAAGACCTACGTAAGAAACAATAATTTCAATTGATGTATTTCAGAAGCATTTGGATACCACCTCATACAGACATACACAGAAATATCCCTTACTTAGAAAAGAAACATTCTTCTTCAGAACTACTGTAATTAACTAGCACTGTTAGGAATCTTCATCAACAGAAAAAATAACTTGGCATTTTTTGCTGTATTTTTCAGTGAGTTTATTCCACTAAGTGAGATTACAACTTACTCTTTGCAGTCCAAATAATTTTCCATTCAAAAATTTCATTGTACGTAAAAGCAGGTGGATATCAGAGCACACCAATCTGATGAACAAGGTGAATATTTCAACAACTCATATTTCAAATCCACATTTCTACGTACTACATTGAAATATTAAGGCAACAGACTGATGATTAGCACTGGTACACTTAAAGTCATCTACATTATTTAAAACTTTCTCTGAAGGTACTGGGGCAAGATCACATCAAATTCTTTTCCATGTGTTGGTGATGACTCCGATCTACAGTTTTTATGGACTATAATACTTGCCCTCACTGAAACGCTACCAGGTGAGGGTACCACTGGCATATCACACTCAGCATACTCTCTTCATTCGAATTATATTTTACACATTTAATATGAACTTAGAATGTCGGTTACTACAAGGCCAGAAACTGCCTCAAATTTTTCGGAGTTGGACGTTACACTTTTCAAGGGGTAGCAAAATGGCACTCAAAAACCTATAATTTCACTGAATCCACTGTAAACAGTGTTGAATGTTTGTGATGGACACATACTGTAATAAGTAATATTAATATAACTGTGGATTTAATGTTTCTAATGTACTCTGCACATCAAAATCTTTTTCATCCCATACCTTTTATCATAAAGATCAGAATTCTGTATGTATTATATGGGATCTGAACGTATATCCTCCTATGAAGAATACAAGGTATTAAAAGATTACATTTATGTTATTCACTCACTTTTTTGACATATGTATGTCAGAGCTCAGTAAGTTTAATTACTGTTCATTTATATGTGTGATATATACCTTATCTTTGTCATCTTCTTCATCATCATCATCCCCAAGTGGCTCTTCATCTTCATCATGTACTGTCCAGCTGCCAGTCAGTGACATGACCTAAAACGTTAAAATTACTTAAAATTTCTGTGCCACTGGAAAAGCATCAGGAAATAAAAAAAAAGAAAAGTTGTATAATTTTCTTGGAAGAAAATTCCTAGGAGAAGAAATTGTTTTATAAGTCTCTGCTTATTTCCAGAATGGGATTTTCACTCTGCAGCGGAGTGTGCGCTGATATGAAACTTCCTGGCAGATTAAAACTGTGTGCCCGACCGAGACTCGAACTCGGGACCTTTGCCTTTCGCGGGCAAGTGCTCTACCAACTGAGCTACCGAAGCACGACTCACACCCGGTACTCACAGCTTTACTTCTGCCAGTACCTCGTCTCCTACCTTCCAAACTTTACAGAAGCTCTCCTGCGAGCCTTGCAGAACTAGCACTCCTGAAAGAAAGGATATTGCGGAGACATGGCTTAGCCACAGCCTGGGGGATGTTTCCAGAATGGGATTTTCACTCTGCAGCGAAGTGTGCGCTGATATGAAACTTCCTGGCAGATTAAAACTGTGTGCCCGACCGAGACTCGAACTCGGGACCTTTGCCTTTCGCGGGCAAGTGCTCTACCAACTGAGCTACCGAAGCACGGCAAAGGTCCCGAGTTCGAGTCTCGGTCGGGCACACAGTTTTAATCTGCCAGGAAGTTTCATATCAGCGCACACTCCGCTGCAGAGTGAAAATCCCATTCTGGAAACATCCCCCAGGCTGTGGCTAAGCCATGTCTCCGCAATATCCTTTCTTTCAGGAGTGCTAGTTCTGCAAGGCTCGCAGGAGAGCTTCTGTAAAGTTTGGAAGGTAGGAGACGAGGTACTGGCAGAAGTAAAGCTGTGAGTACCGGGCGTGAGTCGTGCTTCGGTAGCTCAGTTGGTAGAGCACTTGCCCGCGAAAGGCAAAGGTCCCGAGTTCGAGTCTCGGTCGGGCACACAGTTTTAATCTGCCAGGAAGTTTCATTCTCTGCTTATTGCTATATGAATTGTTAATGCTAGATAATCTGTACAAAATGAACTTACAAAGTGGATTATGACCACTACTGAAGCAATCTTGATATTTCAGATAAATTGGAATAACAGTGCAGAAAATTCTGGTAAGCATTTTTGGTATTGGTAAGTATGATGCTACTATGGATGAGATTTGTATCAATCATCACACTCCTGAGTCAAAACAAAAGCCAATGAGATTCCAGTAAAAAGAATGAAGATCATTTCAGTGTCTGCATTGGTTACATGCATTGTTCCTGATATTAGACTAGTTGGACATATCTAGTACCCTATCAGGCACACATTTTTCTCCATTATTATTAGATCAACAGAAACTGACTGAAAAATTATAAAGATTAGTATGCAAGAATGTGTTCTTCTATTAGGACACTGCTCCAATTCACAGAGCAAAAGTCACACTGATAAAACTCCATCATGTATTATCTGAATCATTTCATCATTCTCTTTACTCTCCTGATTTAACCTCAAATCATTTCATCTGATTTCACAATTTAATTTTTTTTGTGGGACACTATTTGTCTCATTATAATTCCTCATCAACAAGTGTTGCAAACTGAGGTCAACAAACTTTGAGTAAATGTCATCTTGACAGACAAATTGAGGATAAAAATCCATGTCTGGAAATGTCATCTAATGATGCTACAGGGCACTGAAGATAAAGGGACAATGCCTGTCACTAGCCCAGTTCTTCAGCAGCAAATGAGAGTTTTGAAGATGCCTAATGCACAGAGGACAATTTTCTGGAAGACAGATGGCCATGCTCTGACTAGTTGTGGGCCAAGTGCCACTAGAGGCCATGGGCCGCATAGACCTATTGCCTTCTGCAAGACACATAATCAAAAACAGGCCCAGCAGTTACCTAGCACTGAGTGGTATTTAAGGCAGTGGTTGGGCCAGACTAGAGCACTTCACTCCAAATGAGTTTTCCTGAGCCAGGCACCAATTCTGCAAGGATCTCTTAATCAGGATTCCCACTCAAGAACCACCTCCACAACATCGCTGCCATTCACATCCAACATCACAATTCTTGGGGTTGCCAACTGTAAACTTGCAGTGTTCGTGACCTCATTGCAATGGAAGATAGGGACTTCGTCATTGTGGTAGATTTGTGGACTTGAAAATTTATTCCTATTTAACTTTAAAATGGCTACAAGCTGGAATTGGATAATTTTGCTCCCTACAGGACTACACTTTGTCCATTCAGTTTGTACTTTAACACTGAGCATCCTACAGGACTTCGACTTTTATAAAGTGTGTGTTTAATGAACTTTATACCTCACTAACAATCTAATTGACCTTCAGCCACCAGAAGTGTCATTGTTGTATTTCAAGAAGTGACTTATTTTACATTTTGTTTCAATCCACATCAGAGTAGATGTACTATTAATCTTTGACAAATAAACTTGTTTATTCAAGGCTATCTGAGTATTATTTTTTATTTTTATTTTTTTTTATTTTTTGCACTGTCTGTGAACATATCAGTTGGAGATAAGGTTTTGTGTTTACATCAGGCTCATGCATGTGCTCTAATCGAGGGATTTGGTGCTTACACGTGCTTTCCACTTGACAATATGTTCATTATAATGTTGATTAAAGCATGACAGAACTAGTGGATTCCTCTGCCCAGGTTTTGATACTGCTCCAGCAGAAGCAGCACATCCAAAAACTCCCAATAGAACATCTGACACCCATCTCCACGTCACCTCTGGAAATCTTCTCAAGCCCCTCTGAGATCAGCTCCATGGTCAAAGATTTGTGACTGGCATCACCATCCATTCAACAGGAAGGTCAAACGATGGGCAAATTATGTTGCATACATGGAGCAGCACTTCCTGGCATCTCAGGTGATGACCAGCAGAACACTTTCTTTTTTGGCATATGAAGGCCCACAAATTAATCCTGTATTTCAACTAAATCCAGAAGCAGAGCCTAGTGCCCTTCTGTGTGACAAGTTGCACACAGCACTCCATGGAGTTGTCAATCAATAAGTTGAAGACCACTTTGTCTCTCAACTGCACATGGCAGGATCCCATCAAAAGTTTTTTAGTTGTCATAAAATCTAAGGACAATAATACAGACCATGAATTTCCCACCTTCAGGGTTTATCTCATGACTACTATTTTCAATGCAGTAAACTTGAGTGCAATCAATTGTATGCTGCTTCCTTGATTAGAGACATAATTTTAGAGTGTGCCCTAGATGACAGTCTTAGAAGTGTTGTTGATAATTCTTCCGGGTTATATGGCCGTGCTCCATGGAATTCTTCTATTCCTAACATTGTGTCCAATACTACGTTGGACATCCTCAGAGGTATGGCTGGTCCTGCTGAGTCCTGACGACTGACGAGTCAGGCGTTGGAGAGCAGCCTAAGTACCGAGGAAAGTGGGTGTGGTCTAGCTTGCACATAGTAGCAGAGAGAAAACTAGTCAAAGATAAAATGTAACTATCGATAATAGTCTGTCACAGATAAAAATCACTTACAGATTCTGTAACGCCACTGTCCATATCTCGCTTAATTTCAAGGCCTCTTCTTTTCTATTAAAATTATCTTCATGTTTATAAATTTCAATAGCCTCCCTATACAGTCGTGGATAATAGTTCGTGGTAGCACTTAAAACTGTAGTTTCAGAAAACTTAACTACATGGTCACCTGACTGAAGTGCATGTTCCGCAACGGCCGATTTATCTATTTTTCCCAGTCGGCAAAGACTTTTATGCTCCTTTACCCTCGTATTCACACTTCTTTTCATAGTACCAATATAGACCTTGCCACAAGTACACGGAATTTTATACACACCGCTAGATGATAATGGTGGCCTTCTATCTTTAACAGAACGAAGTAATTGTCCTATTTTTCTTGCAGGTTTGAATACCGGTTTCACTTTATGTTTCAGCAAAATTTTGCCGATTCGATCTGTAACCTTACTAATGAAAGGTAAAGACACCGTGTTCTTCCATTGCTGTGTACCATCCTTGTCCTTTGGCCTGCTGTAATTAGGTCTTAAAACTCTATTAATTTCTTTGTTTGAGTACCCATTCTTTTTGAAGGCCTGTTTCAAATGATTCAGTTCCGTATCAGATGTTCCAGCATACAAATCCATTTTGCCCTGTCCACTAAACTTTTGATTACACCTCTTTATTGTTGTGGGTGATGATTGGAGTTCTTAGGTAAGTATCTATCAGTATGTGTGCTCTTCCGAAAAACTTTATGTTTTAGACTGCCATCGGTCTGTCTCATGACTAACACATCGAGAAACGAAATAACCTGGTCTTTTTCCACTTCAATGGTAAACTGAATTTTAGGGTTTATGCTATTAAGATAATCAAAAAATTCATCTAAGGCTTTTTTACCGTGTGTCCAAACCATGAATGTGTCGTCTACATAACGATACCAACAACGTGAAGATAATTTTAATAGAAAAGAAGAGGCCTTGAAATTAAGCGAGATATGGACAGTGGCATTACAGAATCTATAAGTGATTTTTATCTATGACGGACTATTATTGATAGTTACATTTTATCTTTGACTAGTTTTCTCGCTGCTACTATGTGCAAGCTAGACCACACCCACTTTCCTCGGTATTTAGGCCGCTCTCTGACGCCTGACTCATCAGTCGGCAGGACTCAGCAGGACCAGCCATACCTCTAAGGATGTCCAACGTAGTATTGGACAAAATGTTAGGAATAGAAGAATTCCATGGAGCACGGCCATATAACTCGGAAGAATTATCAACAACAGTACCATCCGGTCATGAAAGCCTTCATTATATAGTCTTAGAAGTGATCTCTTGAAACCTAAAGACCCATCTCTAGAAATTTCCCACCATCAGGGCATTCAAACACTGCCTTTAGTGCTCAGTTACTCTACAGGAATCCTCATAAATCTTTGCAGCTCAAACAAAGCATTGTTCTCAAACCTAGTTATGGACTTCTGCCAGATCGGACTTACAAAGTACAGGCAAAGACAAGAAACCCTGGCGCTGTCTCCAACAGCTTCCTGCCTGCAGGTAATGTTTTATCAATTATCAGTGACACAAAGGCCATTACCAGGGTACAATGTGCACTTCTTGTGGGAAATCTGGACGTAGGGGCAAAGTATGTCAATCAGCTCTGAAGGTGTCAGTGGACTACTCCAGCATGGACCCCTTGGACATGGAGCAGACAATACGGATGAACTGTACCCAGACACATCATGTATTCCATCAGGTACCCATACTTCATAGAAAGTCCCTCATTAACTGTCAAAATCAATAAAGTGCCAATCTCCTTGCAGATAGATACGAGGTCTGCTGTGACTGTTACCAATTGAGAATCATATTACAGTGTCATCTATCCTCCCCTCCAGCCCTTTGATACCCCAATGTGAAGTTATAGCAACAACATTATAAAAATTAATGGACAATTCATTGCCCAAGCACAGTATTCGTCACACAACAACATGGTGATGGTTTTAGTGGTGGATGCCCCGAGATCTGTCAGTTTCTTAGGCATGGACCTTTTTAATGCACTTGGATTAGAAATTCATGACTCCACCCCTCAATCAACTCCTTAGGTACAAACTTGTAGCTCAAAGAATTTTTTTTCAAAATTCATCTCCATATTTTCACAATACTCTTTGGGTGTTACATACTTTGAAGCCCTTGGGGCCGTTTTTCCATCGACAGTGCCAAAGTTTCTTAAGGCTGAAAACCTTCTGTTTTGCACTCTGGGATAAGTTTCAGGGGGAATTACTGTGTGTACAAGATGGGGACACCCTCATTCCAGTCCTGAACTGCCAGTGGGCCATGCCCAATGTCATTGTTGAAAAATCAAATGCCACCTTACACATTTGTGGAGATTTCAAGATAACAATCGATGTCCAGTCAATTGCTGATGTGTACCTGATACCTTAGGTAGAGGACGTCATGGTCCCTCTGGAGGGCAGAAAAGTGTTAGCAAAAATTGACCTGAGGGATGCACACTTCCAATTGCCATTGGATGAAGAATTCTGACATAGCCTATTCACCAGCATTCTCTTCGGATTGTTCCAGAACAACAGACTTCCCTTTGGTACAGTCAGCACCCCTGCCATATTTCAGCAATATCATGAGCATTTCACTTGTGATGTAATGGGGTCAGCAAATTATTTAGATGACAACTAGGATGCTCTGTTCACAGTCGTCCAAAAAGACACTGTAAAATGCAAAAACGGCAAGTGCTGTTTCTTTGTTAGTCAAGCTGAAATTCTCACACACATTTTCAGTTTATCCAGTGAACACCCCCCCCCCCCCCCCCCCACTCCTTCCCCATGCCTCAGTACATAGAGGCAGTACAAAAACTTCCAGTTCCTAGCAATGCTAGCTAGTTAAAATCAGCATCGCGACAATTGAATTACTACTGAAAGTTTATTCCCCATGCTTTGGCCATTGCTGAACCACTACACCAACAACTGAAGAAAAGCAACCATTGGCAATGGACTCAGGTCTCATGTGTGTAAAAGCTTTCAGAGACTTAAAATTGGTCCTTCCCCACCCCTCAGGCCTAACGGCATATGACTCTGCCACACTGTCAGCAGATGTGTCAGATTACGGAGTGGGGACAGTTCTGCACCATGTGACTGGTGGGGTGGAACACTCAATCACTTTTGATTTCAAAACCTTCACCACTGCTCAGCAAAATTAGAGCCAGATTGAGAAAGAAGCCTTAGCCATCATTTTTGGCCTCAAAAAATGCCATGATTACGTGTATGGTAGGTATCATTCACTGACCACAAACCTTTGTCCTCTGTTCAAGCCTTCAGCCAACATACCCACAAAAACTGCATGCTGCCTTTAGTGGTGGCCCCTGTGCCTGTCAAACCATAATTAAGATACTCACTTCACTCTATAACACAACATGCAAATGCAGGCCTCTTTTCCCGCAGATCTTGGTTCAGGGTCCAGTGTTCAACAAGGATCGCAAAGTGTGCTTTCACCTGAATATCACTGCAGAACAAGGTGTGACCAATCTCCACTGGACGCAAAACCTGTTGCATGGCACACTACAAAGGACCCAACCCTTAGCAAGATCCTCGACCTGGTATGCCACGGTTGGCACCAGACTGCAAACAGATCTGTGAACTGGAGGTTGAGGCCTACTGGCACCATTGGAACAAGCTCTCAACACTGAAAGACATGTTGCTGCTGCAAGTGGTCATCCCTGCACTTCTCCAGCAGCACATTTTTGTCACTTTTGCCACTTCTCCAGCAGCACATTTTTGTCACTTTTGCATATCAGGCAATGGGGCATGGTGCTCACTAGTCGTCTGGTCTGCCACCATGTCTACTGGTGTGGCATGGGTACTGCTATTACTCAGATGGTATTACCTTGCACCACCTTCCAAAGCCAGCAGGCCACCCCTCCACATAGTTTTCTTCCTTGATCAGACTCTTCCAGTCTATGGTCCAGGCTTCATTTGGATTTTTTGGGACCGTTCTTAGGCCACACTTGGCTCATTGAGGTAGACAATATGTTTCTCATATGTCTGTCACATAAACTAGACAAAATACTCAAACCTTATCTTTCATTTTTTTCACTGAAGGACTTCCTGACACTATTGTCACAGACAATGGTCTCCGATTTGCATCTGTGGAATTATCCACTTTCTGCAACAAAAATGACATTGTCCTAGTTCACAGAGCACAGTTATCGCCTGCCTCAGAAGGCCTAGCAGAACATTTTGTCTGCACTTTGAAAACCCAAATGTTTAACTTCCTGTGGATGAGGCTCTCTCTCTTTTTCTGGCAACGTACAGATCAACTCCACAGTATGGCTTGTCTCTGCCAACAAACTTCATGGCCAATCTAATTGATCCCAGCTTTTATATTTCACCCCCATAGTTCACAGCCCTCCTATTCAGCTATCTAGCTGCCACCATTTTTCACTTAAAGACCAAGTGTGGCCACTTGTATTTATTAATGGATGCCAACACTGGTTTCCGGCAGTCTTTTTCAAATTAGGGCTGAGATGAGACTTCAGGATGGCACACAGTGCCATAAACATGTCAACCAATTACAATCTTACTGTGGACCACCTCCTGACACCAATAAATTAACAATACCTTTTGTTCCAGAGACACAGCCATCACCGTCTCCATTCTGGATACCACCATGTCATCTCAGCTACTGCTGATGGTTGGCTCACTGGAGGGCCTTCAGCATCTCCACACACCACATCAGGACCAACACCAACAGATGTGGACATCACCCCCAAGCTGCCACAAGGACAATTTTGCAGAAAAGATGGCCATACTCTGACCATCCACCAGGAGGCGACCCAATCGCCGCTACAGGTCATGGGCCACACAGACCTGTTCTCTTCCATAAGACACATGATCAAAAATAGGCCTGGATGTATCCTGGTTCTGAGTGGTGCGACATTACATATTAATATCACCCCGCGGGTGTCAAAGTTGGCAATGGAAATGCAAGTTTGCGCTAGATGCCAACAGTCACTGGGCAGTATTCAGAGGACCCAAAGGAACATGCCTGCTGCGTAACACTTCCAGTAGTTCTGTACTGTGAACACCATCTGCCACCATGATACAGGACCACCGGCAGCAGCCATATGACCCACTCACACTTGGAGCCTCTTCCCTACATGACGTAACAAAGACACCGCCTTGTCATGCCTCCAATACCATCGTTCATTTTTTAGTTCAGAGAGCCAGTTCTTGTTGCTACTGTATTGGTTGAACTTATTTATTGCACGTCCATTTGTAAAGAGTCTTCATACGCTTGAAGAAAGCTACCACTTAAGCAAAGCTTCTGTTTACTGTATTTGCTTGTTTGCTGGTTATTTCTGCTCCTGCCCAGCTTTCCCTATGATGGCAGTTGCTACACCACCCTGTAGCCCACCTTTCTTTATCTTCGTGTACAAAGAAGTACACAACATATCTGGTGATGAATGGTAAGTGCTGCATGTGGCAGTCTTGTCACTTCATCCTGTTCTGTTGTCTTTTTTATTGGTTTTTGCTGTTACTGATTGTCTTCTGCACCACCAGTATTTGCCTTGCTTGTGCTCCTTATGTTCTAGGTTCTGCGGCTGCTCCTATTGCATCCCACTTTGGCTTGCTCTGTGTTTATTTGTCTTGTTGTTTTGTGTGTTGCTTCGTTAATATGGCTACTCAGCCACCATAGCTTACTGCACTGCCTGCAGTTCATCTAACTCAGTATATTCAGTTTCAGAGTCAAAAAATCGTGAAACTGATTGAAGTGATGAATTGCTTCATAGTGGTGCAAATGGCTTAACACAAGACACTAGAACCAAAGGCAGTTCCACCGCCTACATACGTGCCTCCATTTCATGAGTTTGATACGGCAAATGAAGTCTGGACAGAGTGCCTTGCACATTGCAGCACATCACACACAAGGTAGTGATAAACATTCTTATTTCTTGGCCATGGCAGGATTGACTGTTTACAGAGTACGCCTCAAAGTTTTTGCCTCATGCCACCCTGAACTAGTACCATATTAGGACTTCTTATAGCCACTTGCACAGCATTATGAGGGCAGGGTACAAGAGGGAGCTGCCCATTACAAGTTCTGTATGTTGCATAAGCAACAAGGTCAGAAATACTGTCAGTAAGTGACTGAATTACAAGGCCTGACTAGATGGTGTAAATTCCAGTGTGACTGTGGCAAATATTACAAAGATGCAATGATTTGTGACACCATCATACATAATGTAGACAACTCTCAAATTCAGGAACAGATTCTTGTATACCCAGACCCTTCCTTGCAGCAGTTTCTGCAAATTCTATACTATCAGAATTCCTGTGAAAGTGCAGTGCTCAGTTTTGAGGTAGTGCCTGTTAGTTTTGTAGACAGCAGTGACAAACAGGCCTCACACCTTTCTTGCAAACAGCAGACTGACTGGCCACAGCAGCAGTACTCAAATAAACACCTGTCGCATCTGGCACAAGGTGTGAAGAATACCCTGCTAATCTTTCCCCTCATGTGGTTACAGAAGCATTAGGCAACCTCACAAACAGTGCATAGTGTGTTTTCAAACCCTCACAGTGTCACCAGTGCAAAACAGCAATGTAATAGCTATTCAGGAAAGGCTTACAACTCACCTGCAGTGCTGTATGATGACAACGAAGTTTTTGTGTCTCTTACTATTGCCGGACAATCAATTTGTTTGCAGCTTGACACTGGAGCTTCAGTGAATTTGCTTAACTGTAGCTTTTATGAATTGTTTGGCTAACCTAAGTTGTGCACATCACACCATACACTGATGGCATATAAGGGCCAAATACATTCCTATCTTAGGTACTTGTATGCTTCCTTCAACTTTCCAAAATTTACAGTGCTTTCCTCCTGAGACAGTGCTAATATTTTTGGTCTAGATGCTTTTGATTTGTTTGGGTTGAGCACTCAGGGCAATGTACTTTCTGTTTCTTCCTTTGATCCTTGGAACAGTGTTGCTAAGTTATAAGCAGAATTTCACGATTACTTTTCTGGGGGTTTAGGCAAAGCTAATAATTTTGTTGCACATGTCACAATGAAGGACAACACACAACCATGTTTTGTTAGAATTCATCCTGTAACTCAGGCTCTTCAAGAACAGGTGACCTAGGAACTTACTGCTTTGAAGACCGTGGGATCATAGGGGCCCTTACTGACAGTGAGGGGCCCTCTTGTTCTACTAAAGAAGCCATCCAGCAGACTCCAGTTGGGTGCTAATTTTAAGAAAACTGGCTCTTCAGTCAGTCACTGACAGGTATCCCTTGCCATATCCAGAAGATCTGACAGATAAATTGGAGGTCGGATGTTACTTTTCCAAAACTGATTTGCATGACACTGACTTGCAAATCCCACTGGATGAGCAGTTGCAACAAGTCTTTGTCATTAACACTCACCTGAGTCTCTTCACTCAGCATATTTGAGCACTTCCTGGAGCAGCTGACTGCAAAAGTTCCTGTTTGCTCAAATTAATTAGATGACATTGTCATCTTAGGTCATACTCCTGAAGAACAACTTAGCAATCTTCGCAATCTGTGTCAAATCTTGTCTGCAGCTAGTCTCAAATGTAACAGAGACAAATGCATGTTTTTCAGAGAGAATTTGAGTCTTAGGATACATCATTAATATCCAGGGTGTTCACCCACTGCTATAACATTTTCTTGCTATCCATGATCTTCTGCCCCAATGCTATATGCAGGAACTGCAGTTTGTGTTAGGGAAGCTCAGATATTACAGCCAATTTATTCCTAACACCACTCAAATCATGGCATCCTTGCATTGCTTGTGCATGAAAAATCTTCCTTTAGTTTGGTCACAAGAGTGTCATACAGCTTTCCAGAAGCTGAAAGATGCTTTGCTCACTGATAACTGCCTTGTTCATTTTGATCCAGCCAAACCTGTGGTCTTGGCTGTGGATGCTTCCCCTTATGACATCGGTGCAGTTTTGTTGCATGAATTTGGTACTGTTGGCTGGTTGATTCCCTTTGCTTTGAAGTTGTCTAACAAAGCTCAATGTAATTTTTCACATAGTGAAAAGTGGGCTCTTGCCATTGTCTATGGTGTTACTAAGTTTCACCAGTACCTTTTTGGCAGAAAATTTTTCTTGGTGACTGGCCATAAACCTCTACAATCTTTGAAACTTCCTGGCAGATTAAAACTGTGTGCCCGACCGAGACTCGAACTCAGTTTTAATCTGCCAGGAAGTTTCATATCAGCGCACACTCCGCTGCAGAGTGAAAATCTCATTCTGGAAGCTCTACAATCTTTGTTAAGCCCTAACTGGTCAACCTCAACTCAGACAGCACAGAATCTGCAATAGCGGGCTCTTCATTTGAAATATTATCACTGTGAAATTGTATGTAGGCTCACTTCTCAGAATGCCAATGCAGATGCTCTTTCTTGCCTCCCTGTTGGCCCAGATTCAACATTTGATGGTCTTATGCTTCTTATTACTACACTGATGCATAAGACACAGATACTTTGCGTAGCTTTCCACTTAACCACCAAAAAATTGCCTGGGCCACAGTCACAGATCCGGATTTGTAGATTCTGTTGCACGGTGTCTCCACTGATTGGTTGCATTCAGTCAGACAGATTCGTAGCTATGTGGTTCACCAACATTTTGGCCACTGGCATGCCCTTGCCATTCACCAAGGTAACATTTTGCTTTGAAATGACAATGACTAGTCACATGTTGTGGTTCCCCAGGCTCTCCAGCCTAACGTACATTGTTTGCTGCACCAAGGCATCATTCACACTAAGTGGTTAGCATGACGTTGCACTTAGCACAGTCTGGATGCACAAATTGAACTGTGATTTCTCAATGCCAAGCCTGTGCTGATCATCAGTCAGCCCCACCTCAGCATTTCCTTGAATGGCCCAAACCTCAAGTACCTTGGCAGTGGCTGCACTTGGATTTCATTGGTCCTTACTGGAATACACATCAGATCATCATCATTGATGCTTTCAGCAAATTTCCCTAACTATGGCTGGTTCCACAATTCAGGCTTTTTGTCAATCTTCTGCCTTGAGGGACTGCATGAAGTGACTGTGACTGACAATGGACCTCAATTTCTTGCCATTAAGTTTGAACAGTTTTTCAGTTCCTCCGATATCAAACCCATCAAGAGTACACCATTCCATCCACAACCCGACAGTGAAGCTGAATGCACCATACAAACATTTAAGCAACAGATGGACAAACTTCATGCCTCCTACACGTGGGATCAAGCTCTGTTGCTATTCTTGCCTTCCTATCCCTCCCAGCCACATGATGGACCTGTACTGGTTGTTACATGGAAACAACCCAGTGGACAGTGCCCACTCCACCCAGACAGACAAAGTATCGGACTAACAATTCAGTCTTTTACAGATTATGTGGCAAATGGAAGCACTGGGAGGACAGCACCACTGTATATTTTCTTTGACATTCTATGTTTCTACTGCAGGGATCAAGAGCATCGCTGAAACACCACTTGAATCAAATTTGTCCATGTGAACTACATGATCCTGCCACAGGCTTTGTGCTTTCAGATTCCATGTCTTCCTGGATCCAACAGCCCTCACTGCATCTGGCTCTTGCAGTTCCCGTGCCATCAGCACCAGTCCCAGAGCCAATGGAACTCGACACCCTTTCATGGTCATCGCCATTTCAACAGCCATTGTCATCTAGGGTTGGGCCCCTCTTCCTGACAATCTGTTCCAAGTGGCACCTTTGGTCCCTCTGCAGTCATTTGGATGGCACCATCTTCATCTTCATTTTCTGCTTTACCTCTGGATGTGGGTGTGTGCCCTTCACCTGGGTGCAGATGGGAGTTTGGCACCAGCCTCAGTTTTGGCTCCTGTCTCCTCATTACCATCTGAATCCCAACCACCACCATAATTGTTCACTCATCTACACTACACGATAATGGTGAGGAGGTTTGGGAGGGGGGAGAAGAAGTGGTATCATATATTGATACCGCCCCACAGGCCTGTTGTGCGGGATCTAACAGACCCAGTGGGGCACACCTGTTGAGCCGTGCCTCCAGTGGCTCAATACCATGAGTATCCTCTGCCACTGTGATATAGGAGCCCCAGGAGCAGCCACATGACCCATTTACACTTGGAGCCTCTTCTCTACATGACGGATCAAAGACGCTGCCCAATCACGGCTCCAACACCATTGTTCATGTTTTAGTTCAGAGAGCATAATCCTTGTTGCTACTTACTGCATGTTCATTTGTAAAGAGTCTTCGTATGTGAAGAAAGCTACCAGTTAAGCAAAGCTTGATTGTTCAATAATCATTTCTGCTCCTCTCCAGCTTTCCCTACAATGACAGTTATCCCACCACTCTGTAGTCCACCTCCCTTTACCATTGTGTATGAGTCCTACACAGCAAGTGGTACTTAGGGCAGGGCTCAGGTCAGCCCCAACCAGTTCACTACGAGTGATTTTTCCTTGATCAGGCACCGATTCTGCAAGGGTTCTATCAGTCAGGATACTCACTTCAGAGCTGCCTCCATGACTTTGCTGCCATTCCCTTCTGACTTAGCAACCCCTGGAGCTGCCAACTATGGACTTAAAAGTGTTTGTGACCTCTCTGAAGAAGATGGGGTCATAGTTGACTTGTAGACTTATAAATTTATTCCTTTTTTAGTTTCAAACAGCTACAAGCTGGCCTTAGGAAATTTTGATTAAACTATCAAGCAACCTTATTAACAGAGATGGTGGATTTTGTTTAAATGCTGCTTGGAATCTGGCTCTGTCTCTCATCAAAAACCAGAGGGACAGAATTAGTGCTACTTCACCTGTGATTAATAGTAACTATTGATATTTCTGATGTTGGTTATCTTTGTTTGTGTTGACACTTGTTCTGTGTGTGGTGTCTTCCTTGTTTCTCCTCTGTGAACCGAGGTGTTAAATTTGCTAGCACATTTCTTCTTCCTTGCATTTGTGCCTTGAGAATGGCAGGATGTGCTCCTGTCGAAATATCGGCGGTGTTCGACGACATCACCCGACAGCAAACCCGTAAGTTATTTGATTAAACTTCTTCATTCAGTTTATAATTTAACACTGAGCAGCCTATGGGACTTCAAAGTGTGTGTTTAATGAACATGAGACAGTGATAATCTAACCAGCCTTCAGATGCCCAAAATATTATGTTCAAAAAGAGACTCATTTTATGTTTGGTTTCAGTCCATGTCAGAGTAGACATGCTATTAGTCTTTGATAAACAAACTTGTTCAAACATTGGTACTTGGATAGTTTTTGTGCCACCATTGCCAGACAATCAAGGTCGTACACTGATGGACTGCAAGTAGTGTTGTTGCAACATGCATGGATGCATTGAGTACTGTCTAATGACCCGCATGTTGTCAGGTCCACTGTGAGGTGGTCTGCATGCAGTTTATTAGTTACTAACTCACACTTGCTGCCAAAGACAATGCCTAACACCAGGCATTGGCACCAATAAATTAGAAGCTCCTGGACATGGATTCCAATTCACAATTTGTTCAAGACACTTCCTACAACACTTTGAAGTTTATTGTTATCACTCTGTTACATCCTGTTTTACTGACAACAGTAATAAGTAAAATTATGTTGGGCAGAAAATTTTATAGCACTGTAATTCTTAATTTACATCTCCTCTGCGTGAAATGTCTGAGATTCACCGAAACATTGCTTTCACTTGTCACTTTGTTGCCTCTGACATACCTAGTATTTTTTGATGATTTGTTAATTAGGACTACTATTGAAACTCAAGAAACTAACAGTCCTTGCTTCCAGTGTAATCAAAATAACTGGCACTCATGGCAAACTTTGACTTTGCTCAACACCCTCATCCCCATTTCTGCTGAACATTCCTCATTTCTTTGTTTAATTATCACCTGAGCCCTCCTTCCATCCATACTTGTCACTACACTATATTCCCACAGAATGAAAAACACGGTAAAATTCAGTTTTTAAAAATCATCATAAACAACATACAATCTCTATGAGGTTAAAACAGAACATTCCTTTTCTGGTGCATAGCAACTGTCTTTTGTTTGTCATACAACAATATTCCTACCTAGTACAGGTACAAAAATTAGAAGTGTAGTGAAAAATAATCTCTTTTTTTTTTTTTTTAACATGACACATCAACAAGAAAGTGTTAGTCTTATTTCTCATATCTGAAAAGCTCCTCAAATCCTGCCCCTTCTCCCCCCCCCCCCCCCCCAAAAAAAAAGTAGAGTCGAAAAAAGAAAAATATCTGCTGGCTGCACTCCTGCAATAGGGAATGGCTGAATTATATTTGTTTTGACAAGTGAAAATAAAAGTTATACAAAAATGTAACCAGTTTCCTATGTATGGATGAATAAAAAAAATACCTTCTGTACTTTCAATGCTCCAAATCACTCAGTCATTCCTGATGATTTCCTTTCATGGATCTCAGACACTTTTCCAATTTACTGGCCTGCTATTCTTCCCCAATTTCACCCTGGACTTTCCTTCTTCTCCCTCCCTCACCTCCTTCTAACCCCCACCCCTCTTCCATTTTCCTTTTACCAGTCATCACTTCTTTTTTACCTATCACAGATCAGTGCTCCCAAAGAAACAGTACCCATGGTGCATGCCCACATAACCACAGACTGGTTTCGCTACTGATCCTCAGACACAAAATTTGAGACCTCAGATTTGTTTATAGTGTTACATTAAGTCTTAAAAATTAAGAAAAATAATTTATGAAAACATCACAAAAAGATATACTCACTATATATGACTTGAAGAAGATCAGCAGCAGTGCTACTGGAATCATATATGGCTCAAAATAGTAACACAGAAATATGAAAATCACAAATGATATAATACTTCTTGGTGTCGATTCCCACTCAAAACAGCTCCTGAAAGAGGAAAAAATGCTAAGTATATCAACCATCATACATGACTTTTGTTGAGAAGCAGTTAATCTTATGCATGGAGATAACAATAGAGTGGTGGTTTTTTTCTATGGTAAATCCCTTGAGCTCTCAGCATTTAAGAAATTAGCTGGGTATCAAAATGTGTTTGTGGAATGTGCATGAAAAGTTAACATTGAAATTTGGACATCCTCATATCAGCTGAATACTTTTTCATAAAATGCAGAAAACATTATTGTTATGAACTACTAGTTGATTTAAATGTCATTTTCTTATGGCAGTCAAACTAATGTAACATAACAAAATTACAGAGTGCACCTAAATCACATCATAATGAAACTGATTGCTGTAAACAGTATACACTCATATGTAGGAAAGAAAGAGCATGCAAATCATCTTAACTACAGGCTGAAGTATTATGAGATGCCTGTGCATATCCAGTCATAGTAGGCATAAATGACTCTATGACACATTTATCATCTATTCACAAATGTGGGTGAGTGGTCATTTTTACACGATCATTGGTTCACTTTGAGGTGAATATTAAGATATAATGATATAAGGTTGGTCGTGATCAAAAACAATATTCAGAAGGTTATCACATTAATTTCTATTTGAGACAAAACGAAACTGAAAAGTTAGATACACTTTTCATGTAGTAACTATAACATAAACATTAAAGTACACTAACAAAACATTTAGGTAATTTGTTTGGAAATATTTTTAAGGAAGAATTTTGGGGAAGAAAGGCAATTAAATGACACAGCAGAAATCTCAGAGGATCCAGTGAAGGCAAAAAAAGTCAGATTTATCAAGACAGTTTACAAGCTCTGGATAAGACTGCAAAAAGAACAGTTATTTATTCAGAGAGGCTGATGCAATTCACATGTTTGAGAACAACTGCAATAAGAGGGAAGACAATTAAAACATAAATAGTACTTGTCTATTGCTGCATCTAAAATATCAACCTGCAGCAGCAACCTCATTCTGGTGAGTTTTGAAGTTCTTTATCCATTTACAGCACTGGTCTATGAAACCAGCAAAGAATAAGGCTATGCCCAAATTGGTAAACATTACCTGGGAGCAACAGTTCATAAACCATTATATTTAAAAGAAAGGAAGTAGTAGTTGCTTCTTCTCTTTTTTTTTTCACTTGTCTTCACCATTCTATAGAATTATTTATTTTGAATATAATAAAAAGAAACATTCCACGTGGGAAAAATATATATAAAAAAACAAAGATGCTGTGACTTACCAAACGAGAAAGCGCTGGTAGATACACACAATAAAAAACACACAAACACACACACAAATTTCAAGCTTCCGCAACCCAAGGTTGCTTCATCAGGAAAGAGGGAAGGAGAGGGAAAGACGAAAGGATGTGGGTTTTAATGGAGAGGGTAAGGAGTCATTCCAATCCCAGGAGCAGAAAGACTTACCTTAAGAGGGAAAAAGGACAGATATACACTCTCGCACACACACACATATCCATCTGCACATATACAGACACAGGCAGACATATGTAAAGGTCTTTCTCATTTGGTAAGTCATAGCATCATTGTTTTTTATATGAATTATTTATTTTAATTGTTAAAGAAAGGTTGTACTATAATCCTCCATTTCACTGAATTGTACAGTAATTTATTCTCTAATTAATGAGTGTTATTCATTAATCCATCTTGAGATAATTTCTATTGTATAGCTGTAGTTAGATCGTATTCAATTTCAAGTTAGGAGCCCCAAGTGAAATAGTTGAGGGAGATCAAATTCTTAGTCAGTCCATCAGAGAATGTTCGAATAGCTCATTTTGTAGATCATTGTCCTTTGAGAGTGAAAGCTTGTGTTTTGGTCTTGGTTCAGAGTAGAGTAGCAAAGTATTAATACTTCATGTAGATAAAAGTCAGTAAAAACAATCTGATTAAGTTTTATTTCAGAAAGGTTTGTATAAGACATTTTCTGACCTACTATTTCTTATGGGAGCACCAGGCTAAGAGCATTATGATGGAACATGTCTTGATATGGGGAGAGAACAATCTTTGGTAAACTGAAGCCATGAGTAGCATTTTGAGGGTCTAATTTAGTAGTGTAATGATAGAATGTTACCTGTAAAGATAAAAGATTTTGGTATGGCTGCTGGTCTGCCATACTGTTGGGTAGGTAAACACCATTAAGTTTCATTTTAAAAATTACACTATTCCTGAATAAAATGCTACTGACTTAAACTGCAATCCATTATTCTATATACATTTTTATGAACTTAATTCTCTTTAGTTTTAATTTTATTTGTGGAACTTATTATTGCCATTTGGTTCAACAATATCTTGAGGAGCAGAAAAGAGGTTTAAACAGAATGTACTTACAAGGGTAACCTTCAACAAGAACATTCCTTATTTAACATGAATGGGTTGTAGGTTGTAAGGAAAGGTGTGAATTTAGAAATTATAACTTATAAATATCCTCAAAATTCAAGAAAAAAGTTGTCAACTGAAATTCCCTAGGAACCACCAAACATTAAAAATTATACTGTTTTTGAGGTAGAGGAGTAATTGTGAAAATAGCTTGCTTTAATATCACAATATGTGCCTTTGTGAGGAGTGAGACTCAAGGATATTTGGTCTCAGATTTACACTTCATGTGTTTGCTTGTATACAAAAATAAACACATGACTATGACTACTGGAACATCGTACTTGCAAATACAAATAATACAATAAATACTCACTGAACATATTTTGTTATGTCTATGATGTTCATAATGATTGCCTTTAGCCTCATTACATTCCTGACAAAGACTTGGCGTTTGAATTTTACTTCTCCTTGCATATATTTTTCTTCTTTTGGATTTAATGTTCTCACACTTGCACGAATCTGTAATATGATAAAAATGGTTGAACACCTCATTAAAGCTATAAGGAATAATGGATAAGATAAGAAATAAAGAGGTTCTTCATGGAATTAGCAAGGGAAGGAACATGTGAAAAATAACTGAGCAGAAGAAGGGGGAGGATGATAGGTCTTGTGTTACAACATTAGGGAATAACTCCCATTGTACTAGAGGGAGCCATCTAGGAATTTTCTTGACACTGAGAAAATGTAAAGGATATTGTACACAGATAGTGATCTATGTCAATTTTGAGAAATCAAAACTGCAATAGAAAAATCATACATACATGCTACATTTTATAGAGTTTAGTGTGATATTCCAAAATTAATAGTTCACAAACAGATACAAAAAGAGCAAACTAGAATGGGGTAAATATGATTAAGAAAGACAGATTAATAATCATGATGTTTCCAAAGTCAATCAAAGTTAGTCTTCCCTGAAATTTCAGTCAACATTTCATTTTGAGAAAGTGGGAGAGTAATAGGAACTGAATCATTTCCTGCACATCTCACCCTGTAAAAGAAGTAAAATGAAAGCTACAGAAACCATCAGATTAGTTAAGTCTGCTTTATTGAACTGTTGTGAATACCACCTTGTATAAAATACATACTTTGATTCTCTTCTAGTATACTTAATGTTTTTATTTTTCCATATAAAGAAAGAATAAAGCATTGTAATACAACAGAATGATTTTTATTTCTGTTCTTTTGTTAACTGTATGTGTTTGATAAAGTGGCTTGTCAGTATTCTCCAGGGCAGCAGGTAATATTTTAAAATGGTATGTGAAATTTTCCTTCTGCCAGAAAAATACGGAATTGCAAGACACTCTCTCAGTCTGTGAGTTTATTTCTTTTTGTAAATAAATGCATTAAAACAATAAACTTACACCAAGCAGCAAAACATTTTCAGGCATTAGTTGCTGTTCATCCCAAATATGTCAAATATGTCACTAATGGGATGTAGGATCTTTCTTTGTTGCTATTCCAGCACTGAATATTTCAAGAAGGGT
Source organism: Schistocerca nitens (assembly GCF_023898315.1). NCBI lineage: Eukaryota > Metazoa > Arthropoda > Insecta > Orthoptera > Acrididae > Schistocerca > Schistocerca nitens. The sequence goes on along the minus strand of NC_064619.1, from coordinate 314,676,003 downwards.
TTCCACTGTGACACATTAAAGGTGTAATTTGTTCCCACTCTTCTGAGGCATGTGAATAATTGTTGTTGACAACAGATCAACCACAGGTACCTACTGGATTGCAGCACAACCATTAAAAGTAATATCTGTTACTTCTCAGGCCTTGACAAGGATATCTGAACGCAAGCCTATAACTTATTATATTAGATCAACCAGAGGAATGCTGGGGTTTAATGGTTTCTCTGACATTTCCACTTCACAACAGCATCATTAGCAAAGGAAAGAAATACGATAATGTTTTTTAGTTTCAATAACCACAAAGAAACCCCCAGATGGTTAACATGATGTTACACAGCATGGCTATCCTGAGACTTTTGTGTGTAGAGAGTACACTGGTGAACAGGAAAAACTAGGAAAATGCTAAAAACCCTATTCAGTGGGTGGATGCTTTTCATATCTAATCTAACTTAGATGAGAGACAGGCTAATAATGTTCAAATGTTTTGTCTCGGACTGAATGTCACTGAATTTCAATAAGTCATTCATACTTGTTTGGAGAATAGTCTGATAAGGATTAATTTAGTTTATTAGATGTAAGTCCTTGGAGGCTTGAACCACATATTAAGGTTTCATCCCATTTCATTCTTGTATGGAGTGCCCCTGTGCGCACTGTACATAGTCTAATCTTGTCTCCACAGTCATTACATATGCAATATGTAGGGATCTGTAGTATGTTCCTAAACTTCCCTTAATACTGGTTCTTGAAACTTTGTAAGCAAACTTTATAGGACAGTTGATTTCCATCTGGAAGTGCCTACAAGAGTAGGCTTTCCAACATTTCTGTGATGCTCTCTCATGCATCAAACAAACCCACAACCCTTTGTGCAACACTTCTTTGTTTATGTTTCATATCCCATCTTACTCTGATTTGGTTGAGTATCACACATTTGGGCAATATTCTAGAAGGTGTTGCCATGTCCTTTTGTCTCTACGAGTATATCATTTCATATTCACTTTACACCAAGGTATTTGAATGAGTTGACTGATTTCAGCTGTGACTCACTGATGTTATAGTCATATGACTTTACATTCTTGCATTTTGTGAAGTGGGCAGTTTTACATTTCTGAACATTTAAAAAAATTTTGTAGTCATTTAACACTACTCTGTAATTTTATCAACATCAGAGTGGATATCTGAGTACCTTTTCTTAAAACAGTACTTCTTTATAGATAACAGTATCATCTACAGAAAGTCTGAGGCTACTATATTAAACAATGGTCACAATGCATTTCCCATGGGCATGTTTGATGCTATTTCTACATTTCTTAATTACTCTCCTCCCTGCTCCATTTATGAATTTCATTAATATGTGGTGGTGTCATACTGAAACAAATGCTTTATGGAATCAAAAATACTGCATCCACCTAGCTGCCTTGATCCATGGCTTTCAGGATGTCATGTGGGAAAAGCATAAGTTAAGTTTCACATGATCAGTGTCTTCAGAATCTATGTTGTTTAGCAGGGAGGAGGTCATTGTGTTCACAATGCTCAAAGAGAAGTTTTTTTACATACACTGTCTTCCGTTTTCATGTCAGTACATATTGCAAACATTCTCTGAAGGTTTAAGTTTTTTTTAACACCTGTAACTAATAACTTAAGTTTGGTTTCCTTTGGAATTATTTTGTCTTCTGCTGCAATTGTGATTTCTGATTCTGTCTGTGAAGACATGGTAATATACCTACATTCTACTATACTGCAGTAATACAGTACAATACTCCAGTTACTTCACATAGAAATTACAACAAACTAGTAGATACATAAAAAATAAGATTCCATATTAATTTGCAGTGTTTAATCCATTTTCACATTTTTTTCGTACCATTTCCTTTCTTTAATGCCTTTTTCTTATTTTTTTGAATCTTTGTTTGTACATTTGTTGTTGTTGATGATTTACTTCTTCCCTGGTGCTATTTTCATTTTGCCCTTCCCTTATCCATAAAGGGTTAACTGCTTTCCTTGTCACTAGTAATATCTCAGCTCATCAATTAATAATTGATTTGTTTGCTAGACACATGTGCTATGCCTTGATCGATGGCTTTTAGCAATTTTCCCAGTTTATCATTAAACAGCATCACTTCCTCAAATTAGATGTCTTTTGCAAACTGAAAGAAATCCTGGTTAAAAGTTTCCTCTCTCTCTCTCTCTCTCTCTCTCTCTCTCTCTCTCTCTCTGTCAGTGAAAATAGTCAATCTTTGAAAATGTAATATAATTGGATAGATTAAAAAAATCTACTCAGTAAGTGTCTGGCACAGTTGGTAGATCAGTTACTGCTGTTATGATGGCAAGTTATCAAGATTTAAGTGAGTTTGAATGTGGTGTTATAGTTGGTGCATGAGCAATGGGACACAGCATCTCCGAGATAGCGATGAAGTGGAGATTTTGCAAAATGACCATTTCACAAGTGTAGGAGAAAACACATATAAAAGTTTAGGAAATGTGCAAGATTTCAGAGTCAGTGGCTCCTTTTGGCAGAAGGGCTGAAGAGGAAGGAAGAGGGATGAAGTAAAATGACTGGCAAGGTTTAAGAAATGTGATGAGTTACAGAAAAGCCACCCAGAACCATGAGTCAGGAGGTTCTGGGCAACTTTGCAGCAGCGAAACTAACATTGAGCCCTGCCTTGAATAGTTATGACCATGATCAAAACTTGACCCACCACCATTACCTCAAAATCACCCCTTACAAGCCTTCCAAGATTTCCTAACATCCAGCATTGCTTCACAATCATTTCTCAGGTTCCTAAACCATCCTTTGCAGAAACCAGGCTCTTTATTCCCTAAAAACTGCTGACTCCATCATTATCCTGCCAGCAGACAAAGGCTCCACCACTGTGATACTTGACCGACAACAGTATGTAAGTGAGGGTCTACACCAGTTTTATGATGCCTCTACAAATGGCATCTGCTGCAAAAATCCCATCCCTGTGATACAAACTGATCTACAATCTGTCTTTAAAACCCCAGGGCCCTCACAAGGACTAACACTGCAATCATATTAAACTACTTACACCAAACAAACCAAGCTTTAATGGTCTTCCAAAGATCCACAAACCCAGTCACCCTGGCTGTTCCATATTTGTTGGCTTCAAAGCAGACACTAAACATACACTGAAGCACCAAAGAAACTGTATAGGCGTGGGTATTCAAATACAAAGATATGTAAATCCTACATAAGACGACAAGTGTCTGGCACAGTTGGTAGATCAGTTACCGCTGTTATGATGGCAAGTTATCAAGATTTAAGTGAGTTTAAATGTGGTGTTATAGTTAGTGCATGAGCAATGGGACACAGCATCTCCGAGATAGTGATGAAGTGGAGATTTTGCAATATGACCATTTCACAAGTGTACCATGAATATAAGGAATCCTGCAAAATATCAAATCTCTGACTTTGCTGTCGCTGGAATAAGATCCTGCAAGAACAGGACCAACAACAACTGAAGACAATTGTTCGCCATGACAGAAGTGCAAATCTTCTGCAAATAGCTGCAGATTTCAGTGCTGGACCATCAACAAGTGTCAGTATACGAACTGTTGAATGAAACATCATTGATAAGGGCTTTCAGAGCTTAAGGCCCATGCATGTATTCTTGATGACTGCACAACACAAAGCTTTATGCCTCACCTGGGACCATCAACACTGACATTGGACTGTTGATGACTGGAAACCTTGCCTCGTCGGATGAGTCTTGTTTCAAATTCTATTGAGTGGATGCATGTGTACAGGTATGGAGACAGCCTCATGAATCCATGGACCCTGCGTGTCAGCAGGGGAATGTTCAAGCTGGTGGAGGCTCTGTAATGGTGTGGGACATGTGCAGTTGGAGTGATATGGGGCTCCTGATATGTCAATATATGACTGACAGGGGACATGTATGTAAGCACCCTGTCTGATCACCTGCATCCATTCATGATAATTGTACATTCAGATGGACTTGGGCAATTCCACAATTCCAGCAAACAATGCAACACCCCACATGTTCAGAATTGCTGCAGAGTGACTCCAGAAACACTCTTCTGAGTCTGAACGCTTGTGCTGGCCACCAAACTCCCCAGACATGAACATTATTGAGCATATCTGGGATGCCTTGCAATGTGCTGTTCAGAAGAGATCTCCACCCCCTCATACTCTTACGAATTTATGGACAGCCCTGCAGGATTCATGGTGTCAGTTACCTCAGTCACTACTTTAGACATTAGTTGAGTCCATGCCACGTTGTGTTGCAGCACTTCTGCGTACTAGTGGGGGCCCTACATGATATTAGGCAGGTGTACCAGTTCCTTTGGCTCTTCAGTGTATATCGCCTTAGTTGAGCAACACCTGGAATCTATAGTACAAAGACTCCCCTCCTATAATAAAGACACCGGCCATCACACATCTTGCTTGGCACCATTGATGCCACCTCTCTCTATACCAATATTCCCTATGTACATTGTCTGTCTGTTGCTGAATATTACCCAATACAGCACCCACCTGATTCCAAACCTATGAGTTCCTTCCTGCTCACATTAATCAACTTTATATTTGTGAACATCTACTTTAACTTTGGGGAGCAGACATACAAACAAATCAGGGGCATGCCCATGAGAATCATGATGGCTCCTTCCTATGCCAACCTTTTCATGGGGCACTTGGAGGGGGCTTCTTGAAATCCATAATCCTTCAGACACTTGTTTGGCTGGGGCACATTGGTGACATCTTTGACGTATGGACTTACAGTGAGTGTGACCTGTTAACCTTTTCAGAATCTCTACATACAGTCTCCCAATTAAATTTCATGTAATTCTATACCAAATACGTTGCTACTTTCCTTGATATTGACCTCATCCTCACCAAGGGTCAGCTACATACTTCTGTTCACATTAAACCTATTAACAAACAACAGTACTTACATTTTGACAGTTACCATCCTTTCCATATCAAACATTCCCTCCTATACAGCACTGGCATTTGAGGCAAATATATTTGTTCCGATGCAGATTCTCTACAGAAATACACCACCATTTTCACCACAGCCTTCTCTGGACATAATTACCCCACCAACCTTATTCAAAACCAGATTTCCTGGACCATCACATCCAATCCTGGTAATGCTGATTCCAAAAAACAACCCAGGAGTACATATCTTATCAGCAATAATCAGCCTTTCCTTCTCATCCTGTCTGGAGAATATCCTCTAACCAGGGTTCTGGATGAATTTTCCATAACCCATCCACTAAACCTCATCAGTCCTTTTCCTTCATCTCTCTTCCTTTTCCTTCAACCCTTCTTCCAGAAGGAGGAGCCACTGGCTCTGAAAGCTTGCAAACTTCCTTAACTTTTGTATGCGTTTTCTCCTGCTGCCACTTAGTATGATTTTATCAGTCCAATTATATTATCTCTCTCTATCTGTTGTTTCATGGTGACTATTTTAACAAAGGTCCAAAATTATAATGTAAATATTTTAAAAAATTATGAAACCGAATAGAAAACTAGTATTTGCCTTTAGGAGGTGAAGTGTGTAGTACTGCTGTGACATGTATATCAAAGTAAAAGTGCAATACTGTACTAGCTTTCAGAACTAATAGTTCCTGCCTCAAGGAGAGAGGGATAGGTTGAGATAGTTTGAAAAGGAAGGGTAGATCATTCAGACCCCAGAATGAGAGGGACGCGGTCACTCTCATCCTAGTGTGTGAGTGACTTGACTCTCTTTTTTAACCTTCCCCTACCTATTCCTCTCTCCTCTCCAAGGAAAGATCTACTAGATCTGAAAGCTACAATGGTGTGTCACTATTATGTTTATCCACTGAAGAAACAAAACATTCTGACCACTGTCCACCTCGAGACTGAATGCACTTAGTTGTGTTGCAGGTAAGTGCTGCAGTACAGAAAAAAAATAAGGTGAGCAGAGATGAATGAGTAATTGTTTTAGTGAAGATATGGGCTGTAAATGGAGAAATCCACTGACATAAGCAGCTTTGATGAAGAACAAATTGTTATGGTCCAGTGCCAGGGAATGAACATCTCAGAAATTACAAAGCTGGTCAGCTGTTCATATGCTGCCATTGCGAGCATCTAGGGAAAGTGGTTGAAGGACAATGAAACCACAAATAGGTGACAAGGTGGTGTACGTTCATGCCTCATTACAGAATGTGGAAGTTGGAGGGCTGCCCACTCTATGAAACAGGACAGGTGCTGATGTGTGGCAGATCTGATGACAGAGTGCAATGCTGCTGTGGGCACAAGTGTTTTGCTGCATACTGTTCAATGAAAATTGTTTAACCTAAGGCTCCCCAGCTGTGATCCCTACATGATCCCCTGTTGATCCTATCATATCATCAGTCATGATTGTAGTGGATGACAGATGATCAAGCTTGTACTGTGGATCAGTGCAAAAATACCAGCTGGTCAGAAACAATGGTTTACTTGTTTCATCACATTGATCGTTGTGTTCAGACATGTCATCATAAAGGCAAACAGCAGCTTGAAACATACACCATGCTATGAATGCAGGCCAGTGGGGGCAGTATTATGATATGAAGGACATTCACTTGCACTTCTGTAGGACCAAGGAAGTAATCAAAAGCAACATGAAAGCAGTGGAGTGTGTGAACATTATTGCAGACCAGTTCATCAATCCTACATAGCGCACTGAGGTATCTTGTCCATTTTTCACTGACTGTCTTCTCAAAGAAACAGTTCTGGTTGCTTTAAGAATGGAAGGTTTAATTAATGTTTCACCAGCAGTATGAGGTTTTTTGTTTCTTGCTATCAAGAGAGAAATTTTGTATGATGCTTCAATGACTTTTTCATTTTCCTGCTGAGAGATCCCAGGAAATTTGTGATTTAAAAATATTCATTTTGCACCAAAAAACTCTTTTGATTTATTTTTCAATGCTGGATGAGCTGTGATTAGATGACATTCCAGACATACAGGCAGGAACGAGTTGCTACTGAGGAGATTATGACATACAACACAATTTGACAGTTGGACACTGTATTTTTCAAATAAAACTGAATCCCTATGTAACACATTCTTCATTACACACTCTTCTTTTAGCAGACATTTTCCCCTCAATATACAAAGCCAATAAAAGTAATATTTACTTCTACAGAGCACAACAGGTGTAATAATGAATTAAGAATGCAGAGTATAGACCGAAGAATGTGCTGTGTCAGCAATAACTTGGTGACATGCAAAGCAAAGCTAGTGCTGCCAACTCTACAAAAAATGCACTCACTAACTGTAATAAGAATATAAATTTTTGACTTGCCTCACTGCATATTTCTGCTTTCTTCAGACCTGTCTGCTGCCCCCCCCCCTGCCCACCCAAATCCATCTTTCATGCATCCTCCTTCCCCCAATCCCCCCCCCCCTGCCCCCAGGGAGGGGGATGGGGGCCCATCCCCCATGCTGTGAACCACTACACTAATGTAACTAATACCCTGAATTACACCATAAAGAAATAATGAAAAACAAAACAAAGGTAAACTATTGTTATTGTTATTGTAGCTATCACTGTTATCATTCTATCTGCTATTTGTTATTGTTAAATTCCACACAACATACACAGTTAAGTTAGAAAACATTTAATTAATGTTTATGATGTGTCGGCAGCGGGGCCAACACCTTGTAGATCGAAGTGGCTGAAAGTGCACGCTAAACTAACGCAGACGGGCGTGAAGTACTGGAACATGAGACTTATTAATGAATAAGAAGAAAAGTACGTAGCTGGAATAATATACTTAACTTTATTCTCTTGTGGGAATACATCTCTTGAATAGTAGTAAGCTATAAGCACTGATACAAATGGCGCCTTGCTAGGTAGTAGCTATGGAATAAGCTGAAGGCTATTCTATCAGTCTCTCGGCAAATGAGAGGAAGACTTGGTAGGTCTGGTCGCAAGCTATGTCGTCCGTACAACTGGGGCGAGGTCTAGTCCGTGTATTGTGACCTGCCATGTGGTGGCGCTAGGATTGCGATTACACAGTGGCGACACGCGGGTCCGACATGTACTACAGGACCGCGGCCGATTTAAGTTACCACATAGCAAGTGTGGTGTCTAGCGGTGACACCACAGTTTAAGAATGCTTACTTGGATTTATGAGATCTTATGAATCCAAAATTGCTCGGTAAATAAGTAAACAAAAGTTCTGCGTGTTCTTCCATAGCAATTCAAGGATGTAAATAAGCAATACAGAAAGAAAATCTGCCTTTATATTAGTTTCACCATTATATTAATACATGCTACAAAAATAAAAGATGATTTTACTTACAGGATTCCAGATCACAGTCATTTCCAATAATATTTGTGGACAGTTTCCTTTAGCTCGTCCATGTAGTTTCTTGTCTTTTAGGGCATACCACTTTTTCTCCCCATTTCTTATCCTTAGGAGTGGGATTGCCACTTTTCCTAGGAACTCAACTTTATGATCCCTGTCTTCATCATATACAGTTACTTCCAGCACAGAGTTGATATCTTTCACATTGCTGAAAACAGAAGTTTCACATATAATGAAGCCAAAATGTGAAAGTCAAATGCACAGCTTGTAGGCTAAATACAAGAAAACTGGAATAGTTTGGGATTGGCCACAGTATACCTTAATAATTCTAATAATAATAATAATAAAATAAAAATAATTTCTGGATTTTAAAGGTGGATTTTTCTTTCTTGGTTTATGATGGTGAAGATCCTCAACAGAGACAGCAGGGAGAAATTAGAAATAAAAAATCATACATTGTAAATAAGTTTCAAGCCCCAAACTACAAACATAAACTGAAGGAGATCAACGAAAGAAAAATAAATGCTATGAATTATACCTGGGAAGGGCTGTTAGGCATCAATGCATTATTTAGAAGAAACAAATATTAAATGTATAAGTAAATTTAAAGCCAGCTACTATCCGCTTTGGAGAAGGAAAACCAAGGAGGTAGCTATTACACAATACATCATACTTAGCAATCTCTCTCTCTCTTTCTTACTCAGATCCACTCCCACCCCCCCTTTGGCACCAAACTCTTTCTGCTGCAATATATCATTTATAACTACTGAAATCTATTTTAAGGAGCAAAGAGAAATATATATTTTAAAGAAAAGGTCTTGCTTTTATATTGCTTGTTTTATGGTGGTATGAAGTCATATATGGCAATCCCAGAGCTACATATAAGTAACAATGTATAATTAAGGAGAGAGAGAGAGAGAGAGAGAGAGAGAGAGAGAGAGAGAGAGAGAGAACATGTGATGTAGCAATAGATTAGTACTTTATATCGGAATAGCACTACAAAGTGCCTCATCAAACAGGTAGCCAAGAGGGGTCTTCACCAGTAAAATACAGTATCTTCCAGAGTGCATTTTCACTTTGCAACAGAGTATGCACTGATATGAAACTTCCTAGCAGATTAAAACTGTATGCTGGACTGATACTCAAACTTAGTACTTTTTCCTTTTGTGGGCAAGTGCTCTACTAAGTGAGCAACCCAATCATGGCTCACAATCTGTTCTCACAGGTTTACTTCCATAAGTACTTCATCTCCTACCTTACAAACTTCCACGAATGTTAGTGTTGCAAGTTTGTGGGAGAACTCCTGAGAAGTTTGGAAGGTAGGACACGAGGTGCTGGCAGAAGTGAACTGTGAGGAAGGGTTGTGATTTGTGCTTCAGTAGCTCAGTCATTAGAGCACTTGCTGATGAAAAGCCAAAGTCCTGAGTTTGAGTGTCAATCTGGCACACAGCTTTAGGCTGTCAGGAAGTTTCACTCAATATCTTGTTATAGGATGCTGTGGGATATACTTGTGGGGGCCACCGTACCTGTCTCACCTCTTGGCACACGTAGAGTATTCCCCAGTGCATTCAAGCTCTAGAAGTGGGAACTGGCTCTCCTACAAGAACTTTGCTCTCATTGTGTCTCCCGTCTTCATTTACGTTAGCTTCTTCAGTCTCTCATGATATTCTTCCTTCCCATTTCCTACTTATAGTCTGCAGTATCATGTTTACCCTGTCTTTCAGTTCTGTCTCCTTACATTGTGTTTATTTTTTCACAAACTTCATATGTAACTAATTACTGCTTTCTTATTTACACTGTTTCCTAGTCTTTTCATCTCTCGTCTATTATTCTCTAATTTGTGTAAACCTTTATTTGTCTTCAGAATCTATTTGCTTGTTATCCTCTTTTGAACTGAGCTTGCATCTTTGATCTGTGGACAACCAACAGCTGAAATTTATCATAAATAGTGGTTTGGAATTTTAATCTTTGCCATAGTGTAATTGTATTATGAGGAAGGAAGTTGCCGCTCACCATATAGCAGAGATGCTGAGTCACAGATAGGCACAACAAAAAGCTTTTCACACTTAAAGCTTTCGTCCAATGGCCTTTGTCAACAATACACACACACACACATGCACACACACACACACACTCAAGCAAGCACAACTCACTCACATGACTGCAGTCTCAAGCAAATGAAACCACACTACGAGCAGCAGCACCAGTGAATGATGGGAGTGGCGACAGGGTGGGGGGTAAGGAGGAGGCTGGGGCGGGGAAGGAGAGGGATAGTATGGTGGGGGTGGAGGACAGTGAAGTGCTGCAGGTTGGGCAGTGGGCAGGGGATAGGTGGGAGGGGGGGGGGGAGTAGAAGAAAAAGGGAGAAATAGAGAGAAATAAATAATAAAATAAAATAAATGAAGAAAAGGATTGGGTGTTGAGGTGGAATGATGGCTGCGTAGTGCTGGAATGGGAGCATGGGAGCAGGGAAGGGGAGGGAGTGGGTGAGGACAGCGACTAACAAACGTTGAGGCCAGGACGGTTATGGGAACGTAGGATGTACTGCAGGGAAAGTTCCCACCTGCACAATTCAGAAAAGCTGGTGTTGGTGGGAAGGATCCATATGGCACAGGCTGTGAAGGAGTCATTGAAATGAAGGATATCAAGTTTGGCAGCATGTTCAGCAACAGGGTGGTCCAATTGTTTCTTGGCCACAGTTTGTTGGTGGCCATTCATGCAGACAGACAGCTTGTTGGTTGTCATGCCTACATAGAATGCAGCACAGTGGCTGCAGCTTAGCTTGTAGACCACGTGACTGGTTTCACAGGTTACCCTGTTATCGGACTGGACTAGGTGGTGGTGGGAGGATGTATGAGACAGGTCTTGCATCTAGGTCTATGACAGGGCTATGAGCCATGAGGTAAGGGATTGGGAGCAGGGATAGTGTAAGGATGGATGAGTATATTGTGTAGGTCCGGTGGACGGCGGAATACCACTGTGGAATGGGTGGGAAGGATAGTGGGCAGGACATTTCTCATTTCAGGGCATGACGAGAGGTAATCTAATTCAGCTGCTCCAGTCCTGGGTGGTACTGAGTTATGAGGGGAATGCTCCTCTGAGACCAGATGGTGGGGTTTTGGGAGGTGGTGGGAGACTGGAAAGATAAGGCAAGGGAGATTTGTTTTTGTACAAGGTTGGGAGGATAATTACGGTCAGTGAAGACTTCAGTGAGACCCTCGGTATACTTCAAGAGGGACTGTTCATCACTGCAGATATGACAACCATGTGTGGCTAGGCTGTACAGAAGGGACATCTTAATATTGAATGGGTAGCAGCTGTCAAAGTGGAGGTATTGCTGGTGGTTAGTAGGTTTGATATGGACGGAGGGACTGATGTATCCATCTTTGAGGTGGAGGTCAACATCTAGGAAGGCAGTTTGTTGGGTTCAGTAGGCCCAGGTGAAGCAAATTGGGGAGAAGTTGTTGAGGTTCTGGGGGAATGTGGATAGGGTGTCCTCACCTTCAAACCACGAAGCAAAGATGTCATAGATGAATCTGAACCAGGTGAGGGGTTTAGGATTCTGGGTGTTTAGGAAGAGTGGCTTCAGTTGCCTGACACTGCACTTGTGTGAGTTGCATTGCATGAGTGCATATGTATGTCTATTGTTGACGAAGGCCATTGGCTGAAAGCTTCAAGTGTGAAAATCTTTTTGTTGTGCCTATTGTGACTCAGCATCTCTGCTATATGGTGAGAGGCAACTTTCCTTCTCATAATAGTTACATTCCATCCTGGATTTTCCATTGTTTGATCCATAGTGTAATTGTTGTTTCATATATCTTCTGATCTGATGTTTTTAATTGGTTCCTTCTCTTCAGTGTCTCTTTGTTACCATTATTTATTTATTTATTTATTTATTTATTCTTTGCCCATGGACTCAAGCTGAAAATCCAGCTGAGAGTATTGGGTGTGTCATACAATAGCCCATTAACATCAAACTTGATTTCATTATATATAAATGAAACAAATAATTAAACAGAAATAGTCCATAATCATACAAAGGTTTTACATGTTTCACATTATATGTACACACAAATCCAAACAACACACAGAAATGATAATTTTAAAGGTACATTTCAGTAATGATGTATTTCAACACCATCTTAGTATTCACTCAAACTGTATATACATTTCTCTATGAGATATAGTTTCAAATGATTTTTAAAACATTTTAGATCTGTTTCTTTTTTAATGATTTTTGGGAGTTTATTAAAAAACCTTTTGCCTGCTTCTTCTGGGGCAGCCATAGACAGTTTTAGATTTCTGTTTATCATGTAGTAATTTTCATTTCCTCTTGTACCGTGTTTGTGTACATCTTTATTTAGGAGGTGTTTATCATTTGACCTTACTGCCATTATGCTTTGGTATATGTACAGTGAATATACTGTCATAATATTATAGTCCACAAAAGCTTGCCTACAGGTCTGTCTTGGTGGTATTTTTGCAATGCATCTCACTGCCCTTTTCTGAATTGTGAATATTCTTTTTAGGTAGCCAGCTTGTGCATTTCCCCATATATGAACTGAATAAGACAAATGTGGGAAGACAAGTCCATAATGCATTGATCTGAGGACTTTATCATCCACAGTCTTAGCTGTTTTATGCATGATGAAGATCTGTTCGTTTATCTTTTTACACAGTCCATCTATGTGCTCCCCCCATGCCAAATATTTGTCTATTATAGTTCCTAGAAAATTTGTGCTGGTTACTTCTTTAATAGTCTTTCCATTTATATTAACATTTATATTATAATTTTCACTATGTTTGGTCTGAAATACTACATTCATTGTTTTAGACTGATTCATAAACAGGTTGTTTTGTGTTAAATATTTATTTGCATTTTCAATAGTCAGGAGTGCTTCCTTCTCAAGCTCCTCCTTTGTGTCAGCTGTGCAAATGATTGTTGTGTCATCAGCATACATTATAAGTTTCTGATTTATATAGCTAGGGAAGTCATTTACGTAGAGTATAAATAGTATTGGCCCAAGCACAGACCCTTGCGGCACACCGTGTTTAACTGTTTGTAATTCTGATCTGTAGTTTGTTATATTTCCCCCACTAGTATGTCTGATTTCTGTGCATTGTTTCCTATTTGTAATGTATGATTTAAGTATGTCATAGCATTTTCCTCTAATTCCATACTGATATAATTTCATCATTAATTTTGAGTGGTTCACACAATCAAATGCCTTAATCTTTATGTTATCCATTTTTGTCCTGACAAAGAATTTTTGTAAAAAATTTGAGTTCAAACATGCAATGTGTCTGTAGCCCAGATATATCAGTTCTTGTTTTGGTGAGTAGTAAGTAGATGCTTACTTCCTGTTAAAAATATTGTTAGCTTTATATCCATATATATTTATAAAAGGAGAATCACACTTATTCCATAAGCTATAAAAAGTTAATGAACAACAGAGAGGAAACCAGTAATAACTTTGGTTCCATATGTCATACACTGTCAGCCTATCGTGTATAAGTGATTTTCTGAGGCCACAAATTTGTTATTAAATAGTCTATCAAAAGTAAAATGTAGTATCCTACCAAACCACAAAACAGCAAGCTAATTGTATTCATTTTAAAAACTGTAATAGATCACATGAACATAATGGAGGTTTCTCTCCTGATTCCAATGGCATGTTAACAAAATATGAAGCTGCAAGTATTGCTACATAGCCTTTGTCTTTCTCTGGAGCTTTAACAACAAATACTTACAATGTGAATATCTTCTGCCATGATGGTGACAGTGTCTTATACTCTGTCTGTGTCTGTAAACGAGCATTTACAAGTTCAAGCACACAGAATGGATCTGATTTTCCACCAAGATCTGCTGCTGCCAGACCTTGAGCTCTGAAAACTTTTACAGTCAAGTGACCAACATCACGTAGATTCTGCAAACTATTCACAAGAGCCTGTGAAAAAATAATGTTTATTAACTGTGAAGTGTTTTTAGTAATCAATGTAAAACTAAGAAATACATCCTAGTGAGCATCCAGACATAATTTATAATGGAAAAATAAACTTTAGATTCATAATATAATTTTATATGCCACGTTTAGCAATTTTTTCTATGTGACTGTTATAAATTTCTCTGGACAGCAGAACCAAAAATTGACAAGAGCTAAACTAAAGTGGAAATGCTAAACTCAATGAAATATCCCATTACAAACAAAAAACTAGGAATACTGGTCTTAACTGGCACATCTATCAATGCAAAGATTATTATTATTTTAAGTATTAGTACGAGAAACAGCAGCTGAGTAGTGTAATTTGAGGAGCAGTGGTTTATCCCAGAGCAATTGCTCTGCTGACATAGTAATCTAAAAGTAATTCCTATAATGATCAATGTTAATAGATTACTGCTAACACTAGTTATGGGGAGTTGTTAGTACACTTTACAGAAGTTGCCTCTTTCCATACCCTCAAAAGCTCTTATTCATAATCTAACTTCTATAACATGAAGTGCCAATGAATGAATGTAGTACTTTTTTCAGCAGGTCAGATCTTCAAAACTCACAAGGCCATGGGACTTGAAAGAAACACACACACACACACACATACTCGTGTGTGTGTGTGTGTGTGTGTGTGTGTGTGTGTTTAGCCATATTTGAAATTGGATTGAGAATTTCTTAACTGCAAGATGTTATCCTAAATGGAGAACCAATTGCTAACAGAAATGTGACACGCAGTGGACATTTTCTGCAAGAACTGCGAGATATCCTGAATAGTGAAAAACCTGCAAACAGCAATGTGACATGTAATGCACCTTGAGGTAATTTAGGAAGGACTTTATCTCATATACTAACAACTTGTTTGCTGATGGGTGGCCCAACTACCATCAGAGTTGATATAGGAGCTATCTCCAGAAAACATTATGCATTCATTCATGGATGTTTTTCATGATTTGCAATACAGGATATCATGCTTTGCCAATGTTATATCTGATGTCTCATTTCTTGAGGTTCTTAAAAAGGTGAATTTTCACAGCTTCCATGACACTGCTGAAGAAAGAAGCCTGCACATAATTTTAGTTTCTTTCTATTTCATAGCATTTTACACATTAGGAGTTGTTTTGAATCTTTGATATATTGTTCAGTAATAGTTTTGGGTTGCACATATGTTGTTCTACCCTTTCTCATACTATTTTTGTTCTCTGTTGAATGATTTCTGTCCAAGTTCTCGCACAAAATTAAAATTTTTGGAGCTGTAAATCATCCTTAACCATTCCCAGGGACACTGCCATATACAGAAATGGAGTTCAAAATCGCCATGTGAGTTTCAAACCCTGAAAAATATGAAATTTAGGATCTAATATGCAGACTTTATTTAGTGGACTGCATTGTAATGCGATTAATTTTCAATAGTTCATCACATGCCTGAGAATACATGACAAGCAATGGAATACCACAACACACATTGAGCTCCAAATAAAAATTCAAAACATCAACCCCAGTTCAAAGAATTACGGCAACCTTTTCTTAGGGCACAGAAGAACCGATCTATTTCTGCTTCAAGAACACATTACTAACAGTGGTGACTACTCCAGTTCATAAGAAAAGTGTCAGCCTATTCAGACAAAATTATGGAAAATGCTGTAGCAGGGAATTCTTTTACTGCACAACAATGTCTACTGACATCCAATACACAATGTACAGTAACTGTTCCAATCTCTTAGATGGGAAGCATTTTTTGTACTGTGATGAGTCACTTGTTTTCAAAGTTGGAAGAATACATAGATGAAAAAGGTGTTTTCTGCCAGTAATGAAGTTTAAATAAGAGCGATAAATTGATTGAGACAACATGTGGAACATTTTCAGGCCACTGAAACAACAGAGAAAATACTATGGTTCAAAAAATGTATAGAAATCAGTTATGGTTATATAGAAAATCACTGAAGGTATATTACAAACTTAAATCAACCAAATAAAAATATAATGATCTAGAAATATTATCTGCTCTTGGACATCTAATTTAAGCATTTATACAGTTTCTTGCTGAAAGGGCCAGCAGAAGAGTTATTTGCATATCTCATTTCCATTCCTCCTTTCTGCTCCTTATGCATTTGTGGTTCTTGATCTACTGCTATTAATGTGAAGATATGTGAACAACATAAGATATTACAATATTTATTTAAGGGTTTCAGATAGTTATTTTGATTTACTTTGTAAACAGCATGTTACTGTTACAAGAAATATATCATTATAAACAATAAAATGGAATCAGTAATGGGAAAGAGATGTAATAATGTCTGTACTCACATATCGATGGTGCAACTTTTCTCTTTCCTTAGGATTTTCTTCATAAGTTGTAAGATCTGAGATTGTCTCAGATGCTGTTGTACCACTTATTGTCAACAACAGAAATATGGAACCAGCTCCATCCTCAAGCTCTTGCCAGATACGATGAGTCTTTTCTCGTTCAAAGTTTGTTAAATCTATCATACATCTAAAACAAATACAATGGCATTTATGGGAAATTGTATTTATGTGAAACACTACATGCACAAGTAATGGAAAAATAATAATACAATGTATTTTTTCCATCATAGCTTGATAATCATTTCAGTTTAGTTTCTGAAGCTTTCAAATTAATGAAAATAGTGTGTATTCTCACCTGCCCATAAAATCATCTTTAGAGCGATCTTTATCCCAAATTGTTATTTCCAATTCTTGTGACTGATCATCATACATATGCAGATCAAACTGTTCTAGCCAACTAGGATTAAGGCTTTTATAGACTACTTTGCTCTTATATTTCTCATTGCCAAGTCTGGAAAAGACAATACACAGATTTCAACATATGGCATTCTTTAATAGTTAACAGTGGTTTTCCTTACTTTACAATGTAGGAGACATAAAAAGCATCCATCTAATACATGAATTTATAGAAACCTACAAAGCATTGTAATATGTTTCTGTAAGTATGACTGAGAGGTGTAACTGTGAAAATTACATCATAAAGTACTTGGAATTTGTGTACAAATATGAAAGTTTGAAAAAAAATGCTTATTCTGTGTCATAAAATTGCTCCTTAAAATTGATTGATTTCATTTTTATTTTACCTTGTTGGAATACTATGTTTACAAAGAATAGTCTTGGTAATTGAAATCAATATTTTATTGTATGGACGTAATAAGTCAACACCATGCGAATGATTCAAGTCATTGCAAACATAAAAATATTCCCCATGGACTAATTAGCTCTTTAAAACCTCAAGTAAAACAATCAAACAATAAAAAATCCAGGACGAATATGGTTTCAGTTGCCTGAGACTGCAGTCGTATGAGTGAGTTGTCTTTGCATGAGAGAGAGAGAGAGAGAGAGAGAGAGAGAGAGAGTGTGTGTGTGTGTGTGTGTGTGTGTGAGAGAGAGAGAGACAAGAGTGGATAATTGCATTTGTTTGCAGTTTTGTAATACATTACCAAAATATTATCATCATCTTATGAGGGGCATATTAGAATGCTGTTACAAATTTTGGGAATGGGTTTCTCACATTAAAACAAGAAAAATGATCCATGCAAACTTATGTTCAAAAAATCTTCCTTTTATGACCACTGAATGAAAGTACATTTTCAAGTTCTCAAGTCAGAAAGTTATAACAATAATTGTAAGTTCCTCTTCTTGTTACCATCAACAGAACTTTGAAACATTTGGGGGTGGCTGAACATCATGGAACACTGCAGGCTAGATGTCAGCAGAGTTTAAGATTAATGTGAGGATTGAAATTACAGATGACTTTTTGGCAGCACTAAGTATTGTCCCAGCACACCTTACAGATATTGCCAACAAAGTGTTTATTCAGAATACTCTTCACCATTCGCTACGCACATGTCCACACAAATCAAGGAAAGCATGTAATCTGTGCAAGGTGAGGCTACAGTACTGAGCCTCAGTACTGAGCCTCCCCTATTTAAGTGAATATTATCTCTTATTTGGTATCCTAACTGTGCCCACTCACAAAACAAAAACTTTTGCAAACTCCTTCTCAGTTGCCACTGTCCGCCTCTGGAACAAACTGCCCCTTACCTTGCGCAAAATTCATCTCCTGCTGCCTTTAAGAAGAAGTTGAAGCATTTCCTACTATCATCCTTATAAAGTTCTCCACAAAATTAATGTACAAGGACAATCCCCTCATCTGTCAAATAGCAAAGCTAGCGTCTCCTATGTTGCTCCTGAGATGCCTTCCTCTTCATCCATCTCTATTAGCCACGCAATATTCTTTTCCTTTATATTTCCTTAATTATGTTTCATCATGTCTCTCTATTCTTCTCCTCCCTTCACCATGAGTCTCCCTCATACTCCCTGCTGCCAGCACTCCTATCTCAAATCTGTCTGTTCAATAATGTCTAATTATAACAGTACTTGTGATCTAAGAATATAAACTCTATATGTATGTATTTTTCCAGGTGTACCTTTCAAATTGTTTATTTCACTTTTTGTACTAGATGTAGTTTAACATGCCTACTAAAACATATGAATGTAAAATAAGTAGAATGCCTGGTTAGATGTAAGAGAGGGCCTGATGGCCCTAATCTTGCCAGGTTAAATAAATCAATAAATAAATAAAAATAAATAAATAAAAAATATTAGATAAACCAGTGGGACAGCTTTTTGTGAATGTTCATATTCATATAAGATCAATAGATATCAGAAGCACAATTAAATGCCACCGTCTCATAATTGACAATGATGTGTTTTATTGTTCTCAGAGTCTCAAATGGATTACTCTATAATAAAAACCAAAACTGAATGTACCATATCTCATTCAGAATCCTACAAAATAGGTTTTCTCCCAATATAACATATACTGATGTCCAATCTAACTTTAGTATATAGTGTGTGATTTCACATATCTGTGGAGTGTGCTACCACCCAGCAAGATTTATGGCAAACGTAGATATACAGTCTGCTGCAGTGTGCTACCACCTGGAAGCACTGATGTAAATTAGTAGTTGAGTGGTAAGGGCTAGCAGTTCACACCATAAACTGTGCACATTGTTTATCGAATCTGTATGTATTTGGCCCTTACAGCAATTACATCATGCCAGTTGCACATGCGCAGAAGCTTAAACATGCACAAGTGAAGTTGTGCTCAAGACCCTGATCTCAAGTTTCACAATTACTGCATCTACATCATGTTTAATAGCATTCAAAGAAAAATAACCGATAAATCCACAAGGTGTCAAAAGTTAGGGTGTTCACATGCTCTTGTGCTCTTACACAACAGCCACCACTGATATTGTATAGTAAAGCTGGGAATGATCATCACCCCACCGAGTTGATTCCAATGCTTTTTGCCTAATCCATGTCACTTACAGGTGGACAGCTGAAGGCCTGTAACTGCTGCCAAGATTTATGATATTTTATTTGGAAGGTTACGGATTCTGACACAAGGACAATGGTATGGGCTTGTGGAACGTGTTCTATTAGTAAATCCCCACAGGGCACAAAGCAGGCTATGTTAGCTTCACAGCTAATGGAGAACCTATTAAAAATCATGTACCACATTTTCTGATTATAAAATGAGGTTTTTCCCAAATTAATCATTCAAAAATGCTTGGTTATCTTAAATTCACAGATTAAACTATATGTTATGCAATATATTAACTTAGGGGTCATTGTATACTTACAGATGAAGCTTTGGCAAATGAGGACTAGAAATGAATGACTAACAGGAAAGATTACGCATTATCTTCTTGGTGTATCTTAGAAAAAGAAATTTTGACAACAAAATTTTGCCAGATTGCTACACCACCAGTTGCACAGTACCCGGTTAGCAGCCAATTTTAAGTTCTATCCTCGGAATAGCGCGGGAAGCGCATTATTGGAACACATAATAACTCCTAACCAGAGAATAAACGCGGGGTAACAGTGAAACTTCTTAATAAAAAAGATGTTTTTACTTGGACTGCTGATGGAAACTTCTTAATAAAAGTTTTACTTAAACTGCTGAGTGAAAATGAACGTCCAAGGAATGAAGTACGTAAGTTTCACTATCGTTACTGGATAAGGATGTTCTTGTGAACATCACATTTCCTCTGTAAGCTAGAAAGTATCGAAAAGGACTCGGAAAAAAAAAAAAAGGTTCAAATGTCTCTGAGCACTATGGGACTTAACTGCTGAGGTTATCAGTCCCCTGGAACTTAGAAAAACATAACTCCTGGCCTCAACCTTCGTTAGTCACTGTCCTTACCCATCAAGCACCCTCCCTGTTCCCATTCCAGCACTACACAGCCATCATTTCACCACCACACCCAGTCTTTAAATTTCTTTTATTTCTCTCCTTTCCATTACCTACCCCCTCCCCCCTCCGCACCTTTTCTCCTGCCCTCCGTCTAAACTGCAACACTTGAGTGTCCGCCACTCCCACCATACTAACCCTCCCCCTCCCTGACCCAGCTTCCTCCTTACACCCACCCAGTCACCACTCCCACTGGTGCTGCTGTTTGCAGTCTGGTCTCAGCTCTTTGAGACTGTAGATGTGTGTGCAAGTTGCGTTTATATGAATGTGTGTGTGTGTGTGTGTGTGTGTGTGTGTGTGTGTGTGTGTGTGTGTGTGTGGCTGTTGTGTAAGAGCACAAGAGCATGCAAAGGCTGCTTGGGAATATGACCTGAAGTAAAAGCACACATGTTTTTCACACCGGGGGGGGGGGGGGGGGGCCTCTGGGGAATGAATTTCATTTTCACATTTTTATTCAAATATTTTACTCATTATTTTACACGATTTGGTGAAATGTGGCCGCGGACCCCCTAGAAAGACCCGGCGGACCCCTAAGGGGTCCGCAGACCACACATTGGGAAGCCCAGTCAGCAGAGTTTAAGATTAATGTGAGGGCTGAAATTACAGATGACTTTCCGGCAGCACTAAGTATTGTCCCAGCACACCTTACAGATATTGTCAACAAAGCGTTTATTCAGAATACTCTTCACCATTTGCTACGGCACATGTCCCCACAAATCAAGGAAAGCATGTAATCTGTGCAAGGTGAGGCTACAAAGATGAGTAAGTCCCACTGTTAAAAATGCACAGGATATCTGCCAGCCAAGATGGATATGAAGGGCAAGGGCCAGTTCCATTTCCTGTACATTCCTTCAACCCAATTCTTTCAGACACAAAGGAATTACAAACACTGGCTTTGAGTGGGCCTTGATTGAAATCAATGGGAAAATTCAAAATTTGTGTTGGATTGGGATTTGAACCTGGGTCTCCAGCTTACTAGGCAGATGCTCTGATCCTGAGCAATCCAGACACAGTGGTTATTGCAACTGTATGGATTGCCCCTATATGGACTGCCCTAGCACACCTCCTGTCAGACCCAAATTCTCAACATGCCCGAAAGAACAGACACCATGTAATACCAGTTCTTTCAGTTGTTATGTATGAGCTACTCTAATTCAATTTGTTTATGCAGAAGATATTCCTAATGCAGAAACACTTAAACAACATATTATAGAAGCCCGTAAAAACCATTGAACACCATCAAGGGACAACAGTGGTGGATACAATGGGTGCTTGCAAGTATAAAAGCAAGCTTTGAACATTTTTTGTGAGTTTCTGTCTTCGTAAAGTGTTCTTTCATTAGTAAGATATGCTCAAAAATAAAAGATTTCCAGATAAATTAAATTTTTATATGGACTTTGCTGCTTCATTTGAGGAATCCACTCCTAATATCTGTAACAGTATATCTGGTCCAACCTATGTATGTATAAAAACCACAAAAAAGGGATGTGTGTGGCCAAGGGAGTGGGACAGTGAAAAGGAAATCATGAGAATGGACTAAGTGTTAGAGAGACAGTTAACCCCTGTGGAGTACAGAAGAGTTGTTGAGATGGATGTAAATGACACATGCACTGGAGGAGATGATGTAGTTATTGGTTTTGTGACAAGCAGCATGTGTAGCAATCAGCTGGTGAGTTGGGCATTATCCACAGTTTGACCAGTTCCCATTAATGTGGGTAGACAGCTCGTGTTCTCATACCAACATAAACCACTGCACAGTAAATGCAGCACTGCTGCTGTATGGCATGGCTGCTGTCACATGTAGCTGAGTCTTTAATTGGACAAGAAATGCCCGTGACTAGACTGCAGTGGGAGGTGATGGGTAAATGCATGGGGCAGGTCTTGCAGCTGTATTATTTACAGGGAAGTAGCCCATGTGGTGCAGGATTTGGATTGTGATGGACTAGAATACTGCATGGTTTGAATGGGAAACAGCATACTATTTTGGGCAATGAATGTAGGATTTTGGGTAGGGTATCCTTCATATCTGGAGAGGATGGGGGGTGGTCAAACACTTAGAAACTGATGTGGTTGAGTTTCGAAAGACCAGGGGAATACTGGAGAATAAGAGACCATTATTTTGGTGGCTGGTTATAAATTTGTTGGTGTCATGGGAAGAAAATGATGTCCAAAGTTGCCAAGGCTCAAGAGAAGGGTCCTCTGGGTGTGAGATGATGATACTTTTGGTGGCAGGCAAAGAAATTCTGTAATTGGTATGTTTGAGTACAAGATAAACATTATGTGTGCATACATTATTTCATGTAAATGATCATAAATATTTTGTTCATGTCTTGGAAGATCAATTAAACTTCCTGGCCAATATTTACCTTCAGGCGGTGACATTCTCAGTACTGCTAATAGTTTCTTGTACTTATATTAGTGTCTATTCTAGCTTTTGGTACTATTAGTTCTTTCTGTGAGGAGTAAGGAAGTGTAGGTTGTAGAAGGTTGGACTGGAGGAACATGTCACTTCATTCAACCTTTTAGGACTATTAGTTCTTTCTTTGGGGAATAAGGAAGTGCAGGCTGTAGAAGGTTGGACTGGTGGAAACTGTGTGCCAGACTGAGACTTGAACTCGCAACTCCCAAGTTTGAGTCTCGGGCCAGCACACCGTTTTAATCTGCCAGGAAGCTTCATATCAGCACACACTCCACTGCAGAGTGAAAAATCTCATTCTGGAAATATTCCCCAGGCTGTGGCTAAGCCATATCTCAGCAATATCCTTTCTTCCCGAAGTGCTAGTTATGCAAGGTTCGCAGAAGAGCTTCTGTGAGGTTTGGAAGATAGGAGACAAGGTACTGACAGAATTGAAGCTGTGAGGACGCGTCTTGAGTCGTGATTGGGTAGCTCAGATGGTAGAGCACTTGCCTGCAGAAGGCAAAGGTCCCAAGTTCAAGTCTCAGTCCGGCACAAGGCTTTAATCTGCCAGGAAGATTCATCATATGGACCTATCTGTTGGCCTGATGTTATGGAGTGTCATTGGGTTCGCAATGCAATCACCTCTTGTTCTGACAACTGGTAATTTGGACAGTAAATGCTACATCTGTGATATGATAAGGCCAGTGGCTGTGACCTATTTTTAAGGTTTGACAGTGCCTTTCAACAAGATAACAGAAGATCACATGTTGCCTGTGCTGTCATGACCTATGCAATATAGATGGTCTTTGACTGTTGTTATGGCATGGACATTCTGCAGATCTATTACCCATTGAAAACATCTGGTCACATGTTGCCGAGTGACTGGAATGGCACTGCTTACCATCTACTACTATTTATGAACTCTGGCACAGAGTTGAAGCAATGTGGAATGTTGTATCCATATCTATCGTCCAAGCCTAGTTCAACTGGATGCCCAGCCAAATTAGATCATTGTTTCTGCCAGAGGTGGCAGCACTGTGTACTAAATTTCATGCCCTGTATTAAAAAGTCACATACAAATTTGATCGTATATTCTTCCTGCTGCACAGTGTGAGCACAATAAGTAAAATTTAATTACACACAAGAACCTTGTTTATCCAGAATATGTGGGACCAGATGTAATGTGTCTTACCAAAAATCCGGATAATCCATAAATATTCCAGTAACTGTAAAAACTCTGATATGTAATACTTATAGAGGAACTGTGTCTTATTCACCTCATGACTTACATTTGCAATCAATTTTGTTTGCGTACAGGAGACACTTCAAAAATTTATAACATAGTTACAATGACTCTTACACTAATAAATAAACAGCACTAAAATAAATATCACTACAGTGACATTTCTTGGGATATGTAACAAAATGTATCCAGCTCAAGTTTCCAGTTCATCCTGCATGAATTCACCTTCTGAGTTATAGCTTTTCAGTGTCAGTGCCTCTTATAGCTTTCTTTTAAGTGGACCTAAATTCATCTGCATTAATTTGTTACCTTTGTAATTTGTTATAAATTTTCATTCCTATATACTGAGGCCCCTAGGTATAAAGTTTGAATCAGTGGGTGGGGAATATAAAATTTCCTTTCCTTCTTGTGTCACATGAATGAACAAAATCATTTCCTTCAAATAATTCATGTCTGGCGTACAAAAACATAATAAACTCATATATAGGGATGACAGAGTAAATATTTTAAGTTTTCTTTTATGATTTTACAGTGCACATATTTCAAATGACTTTTTTCTGTTTTTAGTATCTGCACTATGTTTGTTGACAACACTACCACACCTAATAATGGATTTAAAGTACTTACTGTAGTCTACTCACAATTGTTTACTGAAATAGTGTGTATATAAATTTCTTTTGTTTCAAATTTGTGTGTGGCCTGAGAGCAACATGACTGCATAGGCGTTTCACTGACATCAGTTAAGCTGGAGTTATTTCTGGTTGACATTCTAGGTAAAACATCAGTTTTTTTTAGCTGTGTCACCAGGGTGTGGGATGTGGTGTTGAGTTTTCAGAGGATATTACTTCCTCAAATTCATTTTTTAAGTTTTCTACAGCCACTGAATTCCCTGGAAAACTTCCATTCATCACTGAAAGCTGGCATAGGCCATGATGAGCTTCCTATCTTTACAATGAATCTTGGCTGGCTGTGAAGTCAGCTTCATCATTGGGTAGCTTGCTGTTTAGTTTAGCACTTTTTTGTCTAGGATTGTACCAGATATCAGAACATCATGTCCTCTTTTCTCACTGAATCCAATGAATAATACTCCAGCCAGTGTTTCATTTATTGCTTTCTTTTTTGCACCACAGTTCTGAAAACTATCTTTAGTCATTGTTTTGAAGCTTAAGTCTTCATATTATTTTTGGTTCTTCTTCTATTGTGACACAGTTCATGTCCCTAGACCATACTCTGCAGCTATTTTTTTTTAGCAGCTTTCCCTTGTCTATTCTGTTTAGTGATTCTAACTTTTTGTCCATCAAAACAATCACTTTCATTAACTCCTAAACTATTTCATTCATGAACACTCGAAATATGGGAACAAGAAATGAATACTGGTACAGCTTCTTAACTCTGTAAGGAACAGATCCACACTAACCTAACCTTAGTAAAGGCAGTTGGAAGTATGGGACCAGCGACCTCTATGCAACCTGTGGTGCCAATGTAATAACTGTACTTATACCACACTGTGCCGACTGTACACCACAAATGTTTGTCTTAATAAAAAGAAAAGGAAACAAAAAAGAACCCAGATAAATGGCAGACTTTGAGTAATGAGAGCCAGATAGATGAGGTTCTTGTGTACGTGCTATCTTTCCTGGTGCTGCAGTTTAATGACCAGCTGTGTAATATGCAGTTTCTTTCATGTATCAGAAGAACCAAACATGGCAAGTTCTGAAAGCTAGAATACTCTTTTGTATTTTCATATTTGCCTGTCTGTAGAGCTAAGAAACTTGCCACCTGAAGATATGCGGTAAATACTGTGGCCAGTCACTTTGTCTGGTAATCTTATAGTTCTTTCAAGCAGATATTCTTGTTGATACAACTCAGATTTGTCATTTTTATGATTAAAGAGTGTGAAACATTCTAAATACATATTTTTTATGGTTACACATGTCGCATACTGTTTGTGTCAAAGCAAACTGTGGAAAACAAAACATGGGTGGTGACCACCCGAATAGAAGATCAGCAGGATACTACTTAGTGGATAGTTTACATAAAGCAACAGCAGTTTCATCAGATAATCTCTGGAGCAGACAAATCACTGTATATGAGACTGTCCAAGAACTCTGTATCAAATCTGCATGCAGAACATGCAGAAGAATGTATTACATAGGGAATTCACAAAATAAGTAACACATATCATCCCACAGTAAGACCACTATGAAACAAGAGTGCTGCACTGTCAGAGGAGAGTTCTGCTGCCCTGTGTATAACAGGGTGGATCACAATGTTGGAGTGAAATGGAGCGGCAGCTGTATGCATCCTCAAAAGTTGAAGTACATGAGACAATATGGTTCTCATTAGCAAAGTGTCTAATGTGCACATTAAATTCTGGTGATGTATGGACCAAATGCAATGTTGTGTCCAGCCACAGTCAAATGGTACCAACAATCGGACCAAGGCCAGTATACAATACAGCAAACAGTCCAGATCTTGCACTATCAGATTTCCATCTTTTCAACAAGCTGAAAGAACATCGTGACTTTTCATGCTTTCCCGATGTATCTGTTGCAAATATGCTTCTCGTGTTTGCCACCAGATTGTATTGTGCAACTCGCACAATATTTCATCGATGCAACTGCTCGACACCACCAGGTGGTGGTAGCTGCTGCTGTCACTGCTTCAAGACGTGACATGATAATCACATGGCGGTGTCAAAATTTATCATGCTGGCAGCATCCACTGAATGTCCACTGAAAAGAGACTTTTCAACAACAGGGACATTCACACTGTGGATCTCAAATGGCTTTGTGACTAAGGAGTGGATTTCTATCATCAAGGACTTGAATGATAGGTAGGACATTCCAACTGTTGTTTACAGAGATCTGCAAATAGTGTCATGTACCTGTGTCACTTTAAAGTGCAGTGCAATATTTGATAAAAGTTGCTTGACCTGCCATGATAATGAGAAGCTCACTTTTTAAGTCCACTTGTATTTTGATAAAGGCAAGTATCTGACAAATTTTTCCCAAGTTACCTGTATGCTTACATAAGCTTGAGTAGCATTTTTTTTAAAGAGAACTTAGATTATTATTCTCAAAGGAGATTACCTTCCTGCTAAAATATGGCTTGAGCTGCATCTAAGAAAATTTTTATGAACCTGAGATTTGGAGAAGCGATGCCATAAAATATACATTATATTTGGTCAGGAAAATAACTAAAGATTTAATTAATGAAAGGTTACTCCAGTTGCTGACACACACTTCATCTAAATTGACAACTGTTTCAACTTTCACATCCAAACCATTTTCAGATCCACTTGGAAACAACCTAGATGTGAAGGTGAAACCAGATGTGGAGCTAAATAATATGTATATCAGCAACTAAAGCAGCATTTCATTAACTGAATATACAGATTCAGAACAACAGTACTGTCTGATCAGTGAGAAACTAATAACTCAAGATTTAAGCTTCAGTGAGTTTTTCAAGGTGATTATTTTGTGTGAAAGTAACGCTTACCATTTGCTCGCAGATGTGTATCTTTATGCACATATTCAAACTACAGTTAATATTCAGACAATTGAAACTCCAGGTAGGAATATCAACAATGTAGGAAAAAACAGATTGCTACTTACCATAAAGATGACTTGTTACGTTGCAGACAGGTACAATTAAGAGACAATTACATACAAGCTTAAAGCCACAGCCTTCATCAGAAAATGAGAAACACACACGATTCATTCACACAAGCAAGCACACCTCACCCAAATATGGCAACTCGGGCCAGAATGTGGCTATCATATGGGATGGAAACAGCAATCTGGAGGGGAAGGGTAAGTGGAAGGGGAAAGGGAAGGGGAAGGGGAAGGGGTAGCAATGTAGAGGGGGGGGGGGGAAGCACTGTCTGGTGGAGTGTGCAGGATTAGAATACCATGTGCAGCATCTGGAGGTTGTGGGGCAGGAAGGTGAGGAAAGTGGAGCCAAAAGGACAGGAGCAGGGAAAGATGGGCAAGTGCATTGGCAGTGGGTGGTGAACAAAGAGGGTGGGAAACAAGAATGAGGAGGAAGTGGTAAGACAGAGAGGGTGGAAACTATTGGATGGAGGGTGTGGGGTTAGTGTGTTACTGTAGGTTGAGGCTGGGATAATCATGAAAGCTGAGAATGTGCTGTAAGGATAACTCCCATCTGTGCAGTTCAGAAAAGCTGATGGTGGAGGGGAGTATCCAGGTAGATCAGGTAGTTAAGCAGACATTGAAATCATGCATATTATGTTCAGCTGCATATTGTGCCACAGGGTAGTCTACTTTGCTTTTGGTCACATTTTGGAGGTGGTCATTCATGCTGGTGCATTGCTAGTTGACAGTCATACCAATACAAAAGGATGTGCAATTATTGCAGCAAAGTTGGTAAATGACGTGGCTGCTTTCACAGGTGGCTTAGCCTCTGATTGTGTAGAATAAACCTGTGACAGGACTGGAATATGAAGTAGTGGTGGGTGTATCAGGCAGATCTTGCACCTGGGTCTTCGAAAGGGATATGATTGTTGTGGCAAGGGGTTGGGGATTGGGAGTGGCATAGGCATGGACTATGATTTTGTGGAGATTGGGTGGGCAATGGAACACCACTTTAGGAGGGGTGGGAATGATCTTGGGTAGGATGTCCCTCATTTCAGGGAATGTTGATAGGTAATCAAAGCCCTGGTAAAGGATGTAGTTCAGCTGTTCCAGACTGGGGTGGTATTGGTTATTACATCCCTTGCTCTCCATCACCTGGAGGAGCATTCCAGACACCACCCCCATGAGTTATCCAACCTGCTGATATCCTACTGCCACCTCGAGGCACTAATATCCCATCCTTACCCAAAGTGTTCCTCCTTGTCCATCCCTCATAGCACCAAAACCTGGCCTAGTTGACATTTTCAACTTTATACATCCCCCTAAACTTCCTACCAACACTTCACCAAATCTAGAGCCAAAACTTGCCCATAATATTGCTGTTAATCTTCCTATCAAAACCCTCAGCTCCACAGAAGTTTTAGTCCTATGCAAGGGCTTCACCTTTAGCCCTACACCCAAACTTAACGATGCTGGACTTGTCAAAGACCTGCTCTCCTTCCTCCAATCCCTGCAATGGAAACACTTATTTGCCACTAACCCCTCTAACCAAAATCAACCTAATAGCAAGTCAAAACTACCTCTTTCAGTTCATACCATCGTCCAGCCTTGATCCCTCCATGTAAGTACACACCGGTCTCTCTCCAGGAATTCCTTACCTCCAACATAGTATTGCGATCCTTCCACAGGTTCCTTCCTCAAAACACCAACCTTTCAGTAGAAGAAAGAATAGCCATACACAACCTTAAAACAGGTCCTCACCCAATCATCCTACATGCAGACAAAGGCTCCACCACCATTGTTATGAACCACAGTTACTACCTGGTGGAAGGCCTCACTCAATTACTGACTCCTCCACCTACAAACTCTGCCGGAGTGATCCCATTCCAGAAGTCCAACATCATCTCTAATACCTGCTTAAAGCCTTAGGACCTTCCCAGAACCTCTCCCCTCAATCCATTTCCATCCTCACCCTTATGATACCCAGCACACCCCACCAACCACAAACCCTACTGTGGCTGATTATTGTGATCCCACTGAAAGAATTTCAGCCCTCATTGACCCACATCTCCAACCAATTGCCTGTAATGTAGCCTCCCAT
This sequence comes from Schistocerca nitens, assembly GCF_023898315.1. Taxonomy (NCBI): domain Eukaryota; kingdom Metazoa; phylum Arthropoda; class Insecta; order Orthoptera; family Acrididae; genus Schistocerca; species Schistocerca nitens. Next base: position 314,646,090 of record NC_064619.1, on the reverse strand, counting down.
GTCACTATTGATGCCATCTCCCTATACACCAATATCCCTCATGCCCATGGTCTTACCACTCTTGAACACTACCTTTCCCAATGTCCTTCAAAATCCAGACCCATTACCTCATATACCTTACCAACTTTATCCTTACCCACAATTACTTCTCATTTGAAGATAAGATTTACAAACAAATCTGGGGCATAGCTGTGGGCCCCCGCATGACACTCTCCTGTGTCAACCTGTTTATGGGCCATCTAGTGAGACCTTCGTAGCCTTCCAAAATGACAAATCCCTAGTCTGGTTCAAGTTATACCCAACATGCCACTTTCCTAGATGTTGACCTCCTCTTTGATGGCTCCATCTGCAACCCTGTCCACAGTCAACACACCAGTCACCAACAGTACTTGCATTTAGACAACTGTCATACCTTTCACACCAAAAATCCCTCCCACACAGCCTGGTCACTGAGAATGGCATGTCTGCAGTGACAAGAACTCCCATGCCCAGTATGTTGAGGGTCTCACCAAGACCTTCACAGACATACACTATCCCTGAGACCTAGTCCGCAGACATATCTCCCATGCCATTTCCCCACACATCCCCAATCCTCCCACCATCCCCAAGACACAGTCTCAAAGGAATGTACCCTTTGTCATCCATTGCCACCCTGGCCAGGAACAACTAGACTATATTCTTCATCAGGGCTTTGATTACCTATTATCATGTTCTGAAACGTGGGACATCCTACATGAGATCCTTCCCACTCCCCTTCAAGTGGTGTTTCATCACCTATCCAACCTCCACAACATCCTAGTTCATACCTATGCCACTACTAATCCCAACTCCTTGCCACAAGGATCATATTCCTGTGGAAGATCCAGGTGCAAAATCTGCCAATCCGCTCACCCAGAACTTATTCCATTCCTGTCACAGGTTTATCCTACTGATCATACAATGAAGGCTTTCACGACCGGATGGTACTGTTGTTGATAATTCTTCTGGGTTATATGGCCATGGTCCATGGAATTCTTGTATTCCTAATGTTTCGTCCAATACTATGTTGGACATCTTCGGAGGTATGGCTGGTCCTGCTGAGTCCTGCCGACTGAAGAGTCAGGCGTCGGTGAGCGGCCTAAATACCGAGGAAAGTGGGCATGGTCTAGCTTGCAAATAGAAGCAGAGAGAAAACTAGTCAAAGATAAAATGTAACTATTGATAATAGTCCGTCATAGATAAAAAATCACTTATGGATTCTGTAACACCACTGTCCATATCTCACTTAATTTCAAGGCCACTTCTTTTCTATTAAAATTATCTTCATGTTTATAAATTTCAATAGCCTCCCTACACAGTCGTGGATAATAGTTCGTGGTAGCACTTAAAACTGTAGTTTCAGAAAACATAACTACATGGTCACCTGACTGAAGTGCATGTTCCGCAACGGCCAATTTATCTATTTTTCCCATTCGGCAAAGACTTTTATGCTCCTTTACCCTCGTATTCACACTTCTTTTCGTAGTACCAATGTAGACCTTGCCACAAGTACACGGAATTTTATACACACCACCAGATGATAATGGTGGCCTTCTATCTTTAACAGAACAAAGTACTTGTCCTATTTTCTTGTAGGTTTGAATACCGATTTCACTTTATGTTTCAGCAAAATTTTGCCGATTCGATCTGTAACCTTACTAATGAAAGGTAAAGACACCGTATTCTTCCATTGCAGTGTACACAGCATTGCTTATAAATTAATTATTAGTAAGGTTACAGATCGAATCAGCAAAATTTTGCTGAAACGTAAGGTGAAACCGGTATTCAAATCTACCAGAAAATAGGACAAGTACTTTATTCTGTTAAAGATAGAAGGCCACCATTATCATCTGGTGGTGTGTATAAAATTTCGTGTACTTGTGGCAAGGTCTACATTGGTACTACGAAAAGAAGTGTGAATACGAGGGTAAAGGAGCATAAAAGTCTTTGCCGAATGGGAAAAATAGATAAATCGGCCGTTGCGGAACATGCACTTCAGTCAGGTGACCATGTAGTTAAGTTTTCTGAAACTACAGTTTTAAGTGCTACCACAAACTATTATCCATGGCTGTATAGGGAGGCTATTGAAATTTATAAACATCAAGATAATTTTAATAGAAAAGAAGAGGCCTTGAAATTAAGTGAGATATGGACAGTGGCATTACAGAATCGATAAGTGATTTTTTATCTATGACGGACTATTATCAGTAGTTACATTTTATCTTTGACTAGTTTTCTCTCTGCTTCTATGTGCAAGCCAGGCCATGCCTACTTTCCTTGGTATTTAGGCCGCTCACTGACGCCCGACTCGTCAGTCAGCAGGACTCAGCAGGACCAGCCATACCTCTGAAGATGTCCAACATAGTATTGGACAAAACATTAGGAATAGAAGAATTCCATGGACCATGGCCATATAACCCGGAAGAATTTATCCTACTGAATCTGGGACTGTGCCATCTGTAAAAGCAGCCATGTCATTTACCAACCAGCTGTCCAGCAGGATAAATGGCCACAGCCAAACTGTGGCCAAGAGCAAAGTACACCACCCTGTCGTACAACATGCAGCTGAACATAACAGGCTTGTTTTCAAAGGCCACTTCAGTATCTGAGCCATCTGGATCCTTCCGTCCATCACTAGTTTTTCTAAACTTCACAGACTGGAATTCTCCTTACAGCACATTACCTGCTCCTGTAATTATCTCAGCCTCAATCTATGGTAACATACTGTCCCTACACCCTACACCCAACAGTTTCCATCCCCTCTGCCCTATCACCCCCTCCCCATTCTGATCTCCCAACCTCTCTGTTTGCAGCCCACTGCCAACACACTCACCCATCTTTTCCTCACTCCTCTCCTTTTTTGCTCAATTCTCTGCCCACCCCCCCCCCCCCCCGCCTCCCCCTCTGCCCCACAACCTCCTGATGCTGTGCTTGTTGGCATTACAGTCCCTGTACACTCTGTGTGACAGTGCTCCACTTTCTCCCCAGCAGACTGCTATCCCTTTGCCTTCCCTGCACCCTCCACACTATTGCTTCCGTCCCATATGACCATATGATAATGCTTCCATCCCAAGTGATAGTTGTGCTTATGCCCAAACTGTTGATCATCTGTGTGTGAGGTGAGCTTGCTTGTGTGAATGAATGGTGTGTATTTCTCTTTTTCTGATGAAGGCTGTGCCCAAAAGCTTATGTGTGTCTTTTAGTATTGTTTGTCTGCAACTTAATGTATCATCTTTATAGTAAGTAGCAATCTATCTTTTCCTACATTGTTGATATGAACCAATATTCTACACACAAGCATGTGCCATTTGAGAAGACTCTGACCACCACTCAAAAGACATAGTGTTGCCTCGCATCTCTATTGTTCATATGACTGCATATACAGTAAGATTGAAATGATGGAACAACTACGTTTTATCTAAGTAACACAGCTCAGTCATACTAACATTTATTATAACCATAAAATATTTCAGAGGGTTAGAAACTTGACAGTAACTGAACAATGAGGACTTTGTGAAAGTTTATCAAATCACACAAAAATACTTTCTTCTGCTCTTATAAAAATGAATCAACTGTATTATATAGTAAGGGGAGAAGTCAAAAAATTAGGAACTTGTGTTATAGAATAACTGCATTTATTTTGTGATATCAGCATGCAAATCTTGGGTTTGAAAAGGGAATATGACAGTCCTATTTAGTTACTTCATTGTGAATATTCTGTCATAGTATGTTACTTTTACAATATACCAAATGCTTCTATGAAATTATGTCAATATGTTAATTGCACCCTTGCTTTCAATTTCTAGTTATACTTTAATAGCCTCTATGGTCCAGTTGCTAATGTCACACATGGATTTAGAGGACCTAGGTTCATTCTCTGATGACCACCTTGAATATTTCTGTGATGGAAGGGTCTGGAATGGGATCATCTTAGCCTTGTGGTGACTCTCAGCCCACACACGTGACACCAAATCAAACCATTTACACCAGGGTGGGCAGCTGCATAGTATTACAAACAATCCTGTTGGAAGAACATCCGCAACTGAGCATTATAGCAGAGGTTGAAAATACCACTTCAGTTGTCACATGACCAGTTTCGGACTGTTATAAGCCCATCCTCAGGTGTTGTAGCTGTGCTATGGTCCCCAAACACCACATGAACAATGCACAGTTTGCAGCCTATGAGAGCAGAACAGCACACAGCGCCTGGTACACGTGGCGCTTGGGGACCACAGCACAGCTACGACACCTGAAATACCTGAAGATGGGCTTATAACAGTCTGAAAATGATCATGTGAAAATAAAGTAATTTACAACTGAAGCAGCATTTTCAACCTTGGCATAATATTAGTTTATTTTAGTAACATGTCCACATTAACAAATCATTAAAAATCACTGTACATGTGCATAAAGATGTTGTGCTGGCAGAAGCAATGGTACATACATTTTACAGTAAACCATGAGTTACAAATGCCAAATTCTTCAAATTAAGTAATTTTTTTTAGAAAATCTGAGAGTCCAAGCTTATCCACACTTTAATAGTTTAAATATTTGTACTCAAAATATGGCAGCCAAAATGCTGCTCAATCCAATCTATAATAAAGTTCCAGATACTTTATCATTAATAGAAATTAACAGTTGCAACAAAGTTGACAGAGACTCAAACCAACTGGTTTTGTCATTCATTCAGGAAACTAATGGTTGCTTGTTCTTCATTTAAATGTTTTGATTTGAAACTAAAATAATCTATTTCTAATCAGTTTTGCTCTGAAAATCTGAGCTATGTTTAATTGAATATATGAGTACATATTATATTATTAAATATGCTTATCCATGCTAACCAAATTTTTAATGCTACAAAGCTACTCCAAGAAAGTACTTATAGCAATACCCTTCCTATTTTGTAGCTCTGTGAGCAGATACTTCCCACACCTGAACTTGGCATATGGGTCACTGAAGCCATCAATGTCCATTGGCAGGAGATTCTTCCCTTCCACAAGAACGATTGTTACTACAGAACTCCAGATTTGGCTCTTCAGGCGGCGATTAACATCACTCAGTTTAGTGTTACGCTGGAAATACTGAAACAAACAAAAAATTATATTCAAACACAACTGTTCAAAAATGTGTTTTTGATCCAAAAGGATAAACCAAAAATATCAAAAATTATTGTGATGCAGAATCACGCTACTGCAATACCAATATAAATCAAGAAGCATACAATGGGACACACAACACATACTTAAGTAGTAACAAAAGATTACTCATCAGTAAAGTTGATTAACAAATCTAAAGATACCAACACAGATTCTTTGATGTATTTTGAGAATACACCATACCCTTCCACTTGAACCTTCAGCATTGCTCTCTTTACTTGGCAACAGTACAACAATAATCTCTCTGATCTTGTTTCTTCTGAAAAAAGTACTTTATACTTCCTTCCTTGAATGGGGCTCTCAAGAAGACCCAGTGGCGTCATTGTTACCTAGTATATGGATAGCATTTCACTGTCAACTATAAACCATTTCACTAGTGCAGTTTTCAGCACCATATGCTAAGTTCTTTTTAGAATATTGATAGCTTTACTGTCAAATGAATCTCTGACTGTCATGCTTGCTGAAAGTTAGCAGCCAAGACACAGTCACTGTGTCTAGCCACTTTGGTTCTGCAGTATTTTCACTAGATCATAAACTTGTCTACAAACACTTCTTACTGAAATTTCCAAGCAGATCAAATATGTGTGCCAACCTGTGCCTTTCATAGCAAAGCGACTGAGACCTGCCGATTAAAATCAGATGGTCTGGATGCTAGAGATGGAGAGTAGAATGTGATAAGTTGAAGTTTTACATGTGCCCTTTAGGTCAAACAGCACAATCTACGCTGAAATAATGTTATAAAGCAGATGTTGCACTTCAGTCTTGGTCCAACATACAGTTTAAATTTGTCAGATACAATCAAAATGTATACTATAAGAAGTAGAAAAATTACATCTCAATAAATTTGTTCATTTTACTTGGCTTTTATATTGTTCTACCACAAGAACCTCAAAGGCCCTATAATATATCTGTGAGAATGACTTGTGTAATTGCCAAAATTTCATATGTACTGTACACATTTATCATAAAATAAAGCTTGTTTAGTTTGTAGGAATATGATGTATTTCAGTAACACAAAACAAGATTTTCCACTAATTATAATATCTTTTAATCTTGTGATAAAAATGTCAAAATTATAGAGTTACAATATTTTAAGGTAATCTGTTTACTCTGAACACACATAGTGAATAACAGTATCCTTCTGTGTTATTCAGAAGTAAGAATCAAACAATGGAAAATCCAGGATGAAATGTAACAATATTATGAGAAGTAATGTTGCTACTCACCATATAGTGGAGACGCTTAGTCGCAAATAGGCTTAACAAACAGACCCTCACAATTATAGCTTTTGGCCGTTAAGGCCTTTGTCAGCAGTAGACAGACATACGCACACACCCACACACTCACGCAAACACAACTCACACACACGACTGCAGTCTCAGGCAACTGAAACCACACAGTGTGGTTCTAGTTGCCAGAGATTGCAGTCGTGTATGTGAGTTATGTTTGTGTGGGTGGGTGCGTATGTCTGTCTATTGTTAACAAAGGCCTTAATGGCTGAAATCTATAATTGTGAGAGTCTTTTTGTTGTGCCTAACTGCAACTCAGCATCTCTGCTATATGGTGAGTAGCAACTCTCCTTCTCATAATTTTATCAGAAGTATGAATGGTTGATGAATTAAATTGTATATACAAAATTTATAAAATACAAGAATAATTCTGATTGAGCCATAATGTAAACTGTTATCAGATGATTCAAATAAATCAGCTTGTATTTCTGTGATGGGTATATAGGCAGCACAATTTTAATGGTCTTCATACACAGACATGGATAGTATATCTAAAAAGCTGTAGAATCATACTTCATCTTATAGTCATCTGCTTACTTACAATCTTAGGAAATTCTGTGGCTGTGTGATATAAATTGTCAGAAACAGATGTTGACATTCCCACCATAAATCTGGAGATGTCACATCAAAATCAGTTCTAATTCTTTTCTTTCTATCTATATTTCGTTTATCTATTTTACTTGAAACTATAGAGAATGTTCATTGTAATCGTAGGGACTGAATTTACACGGGTTTGTCTTGACAGTGATCAGTCATAAGACACATCCGGTAGAGAATACATTTGATTTTCAGACCAGTGTAGAACATGTCTGGAATGTCATTCTTGCAAACTCGTTTAATTCAAATCCTTGCCGCACAATAGACCTCACAATTAAAACTAAGTCAGAGAAACTAAACTTATTTGTTTAGTGTTAGATCAGACATCCCATTAGTTACAATGTGTCCCCACTGCAAATGCCATTCTCAGACAATGTGTGAGTTGCTGTTCATAATAAGTTGGAAAACACTATGGCTGCTGTGAAGTGATTGGAAGCAGCTTTAAGTGAATGTGTTAGGTGAACTAGTGAGGTAGTGTCATTGGGAGGTGGTGACCAACAAATCTGAGGTGGTATCTTCCACTGAAATAGAAACTGAAACTGAGCAAATGAAATGTAGAGTAGGCAGTTGTGCCCCTTGTACTCACTGTGTGTAAGTCTGGAGACCTCATACAACATGCTGAAGACACTGTTTCAGCAGCCACTGAGAGAACCAGGCCTAAATAACTGCAGATTGTGATTCATATGTGGAGAGAACAATGCCTGTGGCCTGGGTTCTGAAGTCATACTTGTTTCATTCCAGTGACTGGGAGAGAAGACTGAGAGGACCAGCCTTGCTTACAGAGTTTCAGTAAAGCAAGTAATTTACAGCATTGTCATCCAAACTGGTCAGATCCCTCTGGTTTTGAGCCAAGTAGAAGGCTTTAACCAAGTTCTATGACAAGCTAAGCTGTGACTTCTTGGGTTTGTGCCATAAGGTTTAGAACGGTAGTGTCCCTCTAAATGGGTCAGAGGTGCACTACACATCAGAGGCTTTGATCCAGACAGGTAACTTTGTATGAGTTGCACACAAGGTATTTTTTGCTTAGGTTACTCTCTATGCAATGCAATGCAGATAATAATAGGTGTAGAAGAGACTGAAATATTAGTGCAAGACCCAATAAAATGCCATCCACAAACGAAACAATTAAAATACTAGTGATTAAATGTCAGAGAATTTGTTATATAGTGCTAGAATTTGAAGCACTCCTCAAAAGCTGTGGAGCTCATATAATACTAGGTATGGAAAGCTGGCTAAATGCGAAATTGGAAGTGCATGATCCATGGTGGGGAAATTACAGCTGCAGTGCTGACAGGACCCTGTAATTAACAAATCAAAGTTAATGAGCCTGTAAATGTTTTGTTGAGTGATTGGCTCTCTACCTCTGAACTATTATAAGTCAAAAGACTTTGGGCAACTAATGTGTAGTTTCCAGCCTTGACCATCTGATATATACTGCTTGACAATAAAAAGTGAAGCCCTCAGAAGACACAGTCAGATGTCAATGTTATTTAATACATGGACACACCATTAGTTGGTATCTAAATGAATAAAAGTTGCAATTCTCAGTGACAGGTAGAATAGCCATCAAAGTGCATTTGTGTGTTTAGTGTTGTTCCCAGGCTGAAAGGGTGTATAAGAATGTCAACAGTATCAGATGTTAAGTGATCACTGCAAAGGACATGGATATGCTGTGTACACATATGAGACAACACTATCAACACCTGACAGAGTTTGAATATAGCCCCACTGAGGGTGTCCATTTGGTCAGCTGTTCACATCATGCAGTATCCAGGTATTTGCTTTTCGATGTCACAGAGATCTGATGATGGGGATGCATGGAAATGTGATGGTAGGCATATTTGACATCGAAATTCCAGTCATCCACATCTGTCCCCCACACAGGAGGATCGCCATATTGTGCACCAAGCTCATCGTTATCCCTTCATCTGAGAACAAATAATGGGCTCCCTGCAACATTCTGTTTCATCCCAAACCATCTGCAAGAGACTAGCACCAGCCAGGCTGGAGAATTATTGTCCCATGCATAAGCTGCTGTTAACACCACAACACAACAGCTACATTTGGAATGATGCCATGATTGGGAAGCATGGACTCCTCATGAAATGTGTCACATCATGTTTAACAATGAAACACTGTTCTGTGCTAACCCTGACGACTGTTATCAGCATTTATGGTGGTGACTTGGAGAGAGGTCCTATTCTTTCAGTGTTTTTGAGAGGTTCAGTTGTGATACTGCTGGCACCAGCATGGTATGGGAAGCCATCGGGTATGACTTCAGGTCATGGCTGGTGCTGATTAAAGGAACTCTGATGGCACAATGGTACATCACAGACGTCCTGCATCCTTAGGTGTTACCTCTCATGCAAAAATATCATGGTGTCATTTTTCAGCAGGACAATGCCCATCCACACATGCCACATACTTCTATGAACTCTATGAGAAAACAGCTTGGATGACAACTCTGTACTGGTGCCAGTATTCTAGATATCAAGGACCAGTGACAACAGTTGTAGGCCAGTTTGCCTCAGGAGAGGGTAAAATAGCTTAATGACACCTTTCAAAAGCGAATCAGTGTATGCATCCAGGGCAGAAGGGGTGCAATGTCATACAAATAAATGGGCTCATACTACTAAGTTCTTTGTAACTTTGACTCAGTATTGTAATCACTGAAATAACATAACATATCCTCTCAACCCATAAAGTTTCATTTTGTTTCATCCTGCCTTTCTGGGTGCTTAACCTTTTTCGTACAACAGTGTATCTAATGGCACTGTGTGCAGCAGATATAGCTGAAGGTCATGTTTTATTTCATTGTGCTGTGTTTGGCTTGTTTGTGTTAAATAAGTGATGAAGAGATCATGGTCTAATGGACAGCATTTCTGAATCTAGATCCTGGGGTGCAGGGTTTAATTTGAGGTCGGATCAGATATTTTCTTTGATTGGGGAACTGGATGTTGTGTTGTCCTCATCTTCATTTCATTATCAGTGATGTACACAAGTCACTGAAGTGCATCGAATATGAAGATTTACACTGGCAGCTGAACTACTCCAGATGAGGTCTCCCAGCCTATAATTTCATACAATTTTCATTGGTCTGTTGCAGGCACTTCTTCTGGAAAAGGAATCCCACTACCAACAGTTAGGGTAGATGATGAGTATAAGTCATAGATACAATGGCTGCACTGGTTGACGTACACATGGCCAAGTACAGCTACTCCAGCTGTGACTGGACTGTAGAGTAAAATGGAAACACAGAAACACATACAACACAAAAGCCATATCCCCATGCTATCTCACAAGCCTCCACTGACCCTTAACTTTGCAACCACTTTTGCTCCTCCTTTGAGATTTTGATTGAAGGATATTAATGGCCCAGACTATATATTTCCAACCAAGCAGTGGTTACCACACTGGACTCACGTTCTGTGTGTTCATCTACATCTGCATGATTGTACATCATACTTAGGTTATTGGCAGAGGCTTCACAGTATTTCTTATCCATTCCACTTTCAAATAGCACGTGGGAAAAACAAACACCCAAAGCCTTCTGTGCAAGAACTGATTTTTCTTATTTTATTACGATAGCCATTTATCACTAAGCAGGTGTGAGTCAACAAAATAGTTAGGCAATCACAGGTGGAAGTTGGTGATTGAAATTTCATGAAAAGATCTCCCTGCACTGAAAAATGTATGTGTTTTAATGATTGTCACCAATTTGCTTATCATACCATTTTTGAACTTTTTCAATGTCCTATGTTTCTCCTACTGCATAAGGAACCCGTACCACATAGCAATCATCCAGAAGAGGATGGACAAGCATTTTGTAGGCAGTCTATATAGAAAATTTCTTGTGTCTTCTAAGTACTGGTATTTACATGTCTGACAGGACAGATAACACACACACACACACACACACACACACACACACACACACACACACACACACACACACACACACACACACACAAGCGAGGAAAGCTCTAGGTACTTTCAGTGCGGATGCTCCATATCTTCAGACCCCTGAGGGACTTTAAGATACTGCAGTGCCTGTGATATTCCAAACTATGATGTAATATTCCTTCAGACATGCATGGATGTCCGAAGGAACAGGCACTGTGGTGACTACAGTCATCTTGACATGTATCGCAGCTGTGAAAATGGATCACCATCAGCTGTATAATAGCGACAACAATGAAAATTTGTGCCAGACTGGGACTCGAACCTGGATTTTCTACTTATTGCAAGTGGCCATGCTATCATTTGGCTCTTTGCGCATGACTCACAGTCAGACCCAAACTCTCATTTGTTATCAACCATGTGTTCACAACCTGTAGGGCTTAGTGTATGTTATTAGCAGTGGGGCTAAAGAGTAATGGGGCTACTTGCACTTGACAAAGCTGAGAATTCAGGTTGGATTGGAAGTATGCTGGATGGCCGAGGTGATTAGGGCAACCAGAAGCAGAAGATCTGGGTTTGAGTCCCTGTCTGGCATAAATTTCTAATCTTCATGATTGATTTATATCAATACCCATAAACAGCTGAAGTCATGATTTCTCATATTATAGAATGCTGTATTGTTTGTTTGAAAAAGGACACAGGACACTATTGTCTCAACAGCACAACCCGAATCTGGGCTGGATGGGGTGGTTGATATTAGTTTTGGAGGAGGAGGGAGTGATGGAGGAAACAAAGGCCGATGTCTTACAAAATAAAACTCAGAACTATTGAAAAACTGTGTTTATTGATCACCAAACACACTAACAATACCACTGTAATTAGGAACCAGCTATGTACGAAACAGATGCTGTTGTGTACAACAGCTTACATGAGATTGTACATATTGTTTTGCTATCAAGCAGGTAATGTTCTATATTCACATTTTGTTTTTGACACTGGCTGGTAACATGAGAAAAAAAAAACATCACAACCTTGAGGAACAGCACTACTGGAAGCTTTCAGTTACAAGGAAAACAGTGGGATACAGGAAGGTACTTTATCAATTTCATGACAAATGGCTTTGGGTGCACTTGCTACTAGTCAATATCAACTGATGTAATACTGGTGTGTGTGTGTGTGTGTGTGTGTGTGTGTGTGTGTGTGTGTGTTTGGCACGACAGGGTGGTGCGAGTTCAGTTTCCAAACGCTATAGTTTTCTAGACAAAGGCAGCTGGCTGCCTCTGCCCTTGTTGTCACTGTGTTGCCTTTACAGCTCTTCTCTTTTCATTTCCTAAAAAACACCATCTGTTGGGTCCATCAGACCTTACGCCATTCGTAGCTGTTTCCATAGAAATCGAAAGACTTGTATGTCTCCGGACTGATTTTCACTTGCTTCCGATGGCTACCAATCTTAGCTTTCAGTATTTTGTGGAAAAAGTATCCTCATGTTTCACTGTGCATGTTACATCTGTTTTTGTTTACGGGCACATAGAGACAATGAACACACCAATGTCTGCAAGTTATATCATATCTAATTTGCTCATATTTTGATCGTCTAATTTAAATGATCGTTCTTTTGTCTTGACTGACTGTCAAGTCCCAGTAGCGTTGAATCAGAGATACTTGATTTTGAGGAACATCCACACACATCAACTAACACCATCTCAACAATTTCACTGTCCTACCCCCCCCCCCCCTACCCCTCACATACACACGTGTTGAAGGGTTATCCACCATTCAAGTGGATGGCGAAAGGCATTTATTGCTTGAAAATGTCTGTGTTCCCTGAAGAACTTGAGTTATCATCACAAGAAGCGAATTTGTGATATTTATATTTTGCTAGTTAGTATGACAGTCGAAGGTTGGTTCTGTGTCCCTTCTGTATGGATTTAAACTTTTTTTCGTAGTTTTGTAGATATCAGATTGTCGATTATCACATATCTGGTGTGGCTTTAAGCAACCTGAAGACTCTTCCACATCTGTCACCTTGCAATTTTTTTTTTATCCTAATGTGACTTCTGATTAAAAAATGAAAATCTTCAGTGTACTGAATCACGAGGCTGTCAATCGGACGAAAATATTAAAAGGAAATTTCCTGGAAGATTAAAACTGTGTGCCGGACCGAGACTCGAACTCGGGACCTTTGCCTTTCGCGGGCAAGTGCTCTACCAACTGAGCCACCCATGCACGACTCACAACCTGTCCTCACAGCTTTACTTCTGCCAGTACCTCGTCTCCTAGCTTCCAAACTTTACAGAAGTTCTCCTGCAAAGGTCCCAAGTTCGAGTCTCGGTCCGGCACACAGTTTTAATCTGCCAGGAAGTTTCATATCAGTGCACACTCTGCTGCAGAGTGAAAATCTCATTCTGGAAATATTAAAAGGGTTCAAGTATCGACAGAATCCCAGAAATCATTAATAATGGAATGTAGCTGTTTGTTCTGAATAAAAAAAGTGTATTTTACCACGAGTGAACTTGCATAACGAGTTCCTTAGGGCATATCCTTCACAGAGCTTGAAAATAAAGATTTCATCAACACTAGAACTAATACATAAACAAAACTGTTAACCATCTGGCAGAAAGCGGCATCAGTCTCATGGAGAGCTACAATGCATTACATAGGTCAACATATTTTAGCCTTTTGTCTGAAGTTTGCATGAAAATATGAATTTCTGACTAAATCGATTGCTCTGATCTTGAAAGTGAAGCCATGTGTACGTCACGACTGGTTTTTGCACCACCAGTCCACCTCCACCATCGAAATCTGTACTGAAGGAAATCGGAAAGCAATCGCAGGAAGATGGAGACGAAACCGAACAATATAGTCGTAAAAAGAAGTAACGTAACATATATACGAATTAGAAGCAAATATAGTGATCTGGACACTTACCAGATAAAGGTTTCGTTTAGGTTTGCACGTGTTGAACGCTTTTCAAATACTGATCATCAGTCCTAATTTGATGTGCAGTGGAGGCAATACAACGTGATTTAGATTGACCAAATGCTCATTCACAATATTCTTTGATCCCGCTACCGGGTAATTCCTCTTTGGCTCCACTATTCTACTCCAATGTTCATGATACTCCCTACTGTAGGGTGACCAGAAATCCATTATACAGGGTGATTCAAAAAGAATACCACAACTTTAGGAATTTAAAACTCTGCAACGACAAAAGGCAGGGCTAAGCACTATCTGTCGGCGAATTAAGGGAGCTAAAAGTTTCATTTAGTTGTACATTTGTTCGCTTGAGGCGCCATTTCAGCCAATTTCAGCCAATAAAGTTTTTGGTCCCTTTTTCTTCGAAGGTGCTACTGTAACTGGACTACAGTATCTGGAGATGTTAGAGAATTGGCTGTTCCCTCAGCTCGAACAAGAAGCACAACAATTCATATTTCAGCAGGATGGAGCGCCACCACATTGGCACTTATCTGTCCGTAACTACCTGAACGTCAACTACCCGAGGCGATGGATCGGCCGCCAGGCAGCCCGTGACAGAGCACTTCATCACTGGCCTCCAAGAAGCCGTGATCTTACCCCCTGCGATTTTTTCTTATGGGGGTATGTTAAGGATATGGTGTTTCGGCCACCTCTCCCAGCCACCATTGATGATTTGAAACGAGAAATAACAGCAGCTATCCAAACTGTTACGCCTGATATGCTACAGAGAGTGTGGAACGAGTTGGAGTATCGGGTTGATATTGCTCGTGTGTCTGGAGGGGGCCATACTGAACATCTCTGAACTTGTTTTTGAGTGAAAAAAAAAACCTTTTTAAATACTCTTTGTAATGATGTATAACAGAAGGTTATATTATGTTTCTTTCATTAAATACACATTTTTAAAGTTGTGGTATTTTTGAATCACCCTGTATTACGAGATCGTCTCTTACTTAGCTTGAGTCCCGTTATCCCGACAAAATATATACGGGGCTTATATTGTCCCGTTTTTCATTAACCGTCTCGTGCATAGCAATAGCCTGTTTCCAAGTAATGTGTAGCATAACCAAATAGAGAACAAATATGGTCATACCCAAAGAATAAAGAAAATATGCAATTTGATTAAACCAAACTGAACGAAGTCTATCATTTTCAACTTCTTTACATATCAAGATAACTGCTGCAAGAATTTGTAGCTCATTACTGCATTTGTGCTAGCTCTACCTGGGAGTAGTGTAATTGCAGAAAAGGGGTTCTCGATCACAAATACTTTTCGAACTGAAGGAAAGAAGAGCTTTAGTGTGTAAACTGTTAAGGAAATAATTATAACAAAGATTCATTTTCTGTATACTTCATGTGTTGATTTTTATAACGTTCCGCTTGAAAATATGAAACATCTGAAATAGATATACATAAAATGTTTTTCTGACACCACCCTCGGCGAAACTCGCAGGCCAATGGAGATTGAAAAATAAGTACCCTACGTAAATAATAGTAACTTACTACCATAGGTAATGACTTCATTGGGTGAAACTGATGAACTGTGTTTGCATTCCGCAACAATAAAATATTTACTCGGTTAGCGATGGAAGGTATTTTGATGTACCTTTTAGTATAAATTTTAACAAAATGGTACGATGATTCATGGAATTGTTGCATACAGCAACAAGTTTACTAGATATAATAGGCCTATTAACAAAAGTTTCTAAAAAATATCCATTCATTTTAACTTCTAGTTTTGGTTCCGTATTTTGATCTCGTCACCCTACTCTACTGTCCCGTTCACATGTATAGCAAAGCAAAAGCGTGCTGAATACGCAATTGGAATCCATGCTAGCTGATTTCCAATATGTAGCAATACTGGTTTCAAACTTAGCTTTGAACACTCCACAAATAACCGACATTGCTTACTATTATCGTTTTGATCTCTAACTTTCGTCACTAATCCGGCTATGTCTTTGCCGAACACCATTAAACCATGAAACTTCCTCGCAGATTAAAACTGTGTGCCGGACCAAGACTCGGACTCGAGACCTTTGCCTTTCGCGGGCAAGTGTTTACCAACTGAGCTACCCAAGAACGACTCACACACCCCGTCCTCACAGCTCCGCCAGTACCCCATCTCCTACCTTCCAAACTTCACAGAAGCTCTTCTGCGAACCTTGTAGAACTAGCACTCCTGGAAGAAAGGATATTGCGGAGACATAGCTTAGCACTGGGGGATGTTTCCAGAATGAGATTTTCACTCTGCAGCAGAGTGTGCGCTGATATGAAACTTCCTGACGGATTAAAACTGTGTGCCAGACCGAGACGCGAACTCGGGACCCATTAAACCATCTACAACAAAAAATTTCCAAAATCTTTGACAGAATTCCTACACATTGAATATTATGTATTGTGTGCATGTAAATCATTTTCACTGAGATGTGATCCTAGAAGTTGTGCTGCAACTTTTGGAGCTCCAAATCTTCCGCCAAATTGATAAGTTCCGTTTGAGTAAGAGGTTTATGTTACTACCAGCACCACACTTGAAATTTATTACTTTCCTGACTTACCCCCTCTCCAGTGAATTCACGTGTATCCATTGATGTTGGTGGTGAGGGGCTCGGCAGTCTTGGACATTGAACGAAAGGTCTAACTGCCGAATCTCGTTCGGACACACAATTTTGTTCATGTTTCTTTTGTTATATCCTTTTACTTTTTTCATACAGAAGTAACAATCATCTAAGTGAACCTTCCGTTCACGTCATACCGAGGGAATAGCGAAAGTCAAGCACTTCACGCATTGCACTGCATTAATTACTCCACGCATGTATGAAACACATTGGTGTGGAACAAATGACTTGTTCGTATCTCCGAGCTTCATGCCGAAATAAGCAATACACGATTTCCGCACAAATTCTATTATTTGTCGACGTCTTGTACTTATCTCGTAAGTCACAAATATGCAACAAAATGTATCTGCCTTCCCGACATTTCGATCATGACTTCGATGGGGAAAAAAGTTCTCGCACTGATTCGACTGTTGCTTTCAGCAGCGATAACGGAACGTCAGCAATGAAATTCATTCTCCCCACTTCCTGCAAACAAGCAACAAACGATGTTGCCACTTTTGTATAAATTACACTACATAACACAGGTTTCGCGGACAATAGTAAATAGACCGCAGTACGTTGGGGAGAGGGGCAACTGCGCAGACAAAACAGAGTAGTGGAAAAGAACTGATACTATATTTATGTTCAGGGGTGCTAAATTAGTATAGAACTTACTTTCCAAATCGCAGAAACCATGTCAACTAGGTCATCTACGACGAGAAATAGAAGCATTCTGTGCCTCTGGTCGTATGAATGTATCGTCACGTATCACCGTAGACTTCCAGAGCATGAAGAAGAGACTTTATCAGAGAATATGGATTTATAAAAGAACATTTTATTTTCACGTCTTGTTCGCCTCACGCACATTGTTCACAGTAGTGTTATAAATTGAATTGTTAAAGTTTAATTTCTGACATGATCAGGATGGGGGCAAGCGATCTAACATTTTACAAAAAGTCAAGTATTTTCTTAATAAAATCGTTCAATAGTCGATATCGAGGGTGAAAAACATTGAGTGATGACTAGTTGCAGTTGACTAGCCACCCTTAGATCGATTATAAAAACATATTTGGTGTCTGCTTCTAAAATGACACTAAGACAATACGTCTGCATCACAGAGAACTTTATTATTGCTTTATTACTAGATCTGCGTCGGACTATGTCAAGGCTAGATTAATATAGATATAAAACTGTATTATTTAGTCCATTTACTTTGGTCACTATTGAAGAATTCTGCAGTGGAATAAAAGGTCGTGTGGAATATTCCTTTTGAATGTTCCTGGTGTCAGGGATTGCACTTCTCTGGACAATGAGCTGAACATTTTTAAACCAATCATTGGAAAACTATCTTGTGTTCCAGATAGTCGACAAGTTGGTATATCGAAGTTCGTCTATTTAAGGGTGTCATTATTGAGTGTGTCTTGCTTCATGCATAAAACCCCTTGGTTTTCTTTTACATTGATGAGGCATAAAAACACGTGCCGGCTGAATATAGTCGTTATTCGTAACTGGATAAATTTAGGCTTGCAGTGCTCCAGTCTTTTGCTTGGTGCAATGATTATAACTGCTTTCTTTCGAAGCATCATCCATCCTTGCAGCCTGTAGAGTGTACACTTAACAGTAGGCCATAATTTATGTGGCTATGAAATAGTGCATAATACACTATTATAAGGTATGGTTCAGGTGACACACCTTTTAGTCTCCTCCGAAGATATATTAAACAGGTAAGCATGAAGCGCCGGCCGCAGTGGTCGAGCGGTTCTAGGCGCTTCAGTCTGGAACCGCGAGACCGCTACGGTCGCGGGTTCGAATCCTGCCTCGGGCATGGATGTGTGTGATGTCCTTAGGTTAGTTAGGTTTAAGTAGGTCTAAGTTCTAGGGGACTGATGACCTCAGATGTTCTCAGAGCCATTTTTTTAAGCATGGAGCACACAAACACGGTATGCTCTACATACGAGGGCGGTTCAGAAAGTAACCTCCGATTGGTCACAGTGCGGGTTGTGGGGGGAGTAGCGACGCCATCTGTGCGTTCACGCACTCAACAGGTCAGTCGCCATCAAGCCGTGGTCGAGTGAACGTCGTACCTGCGCTAGTTTAGTTTTTGTGGCAGTTTGAAATGTGTGCTGCAATAGAAAACCCCGCCAAATGTGAAGTGCGTGCTGTCATAAGGTTTTTTACAGCCAAAGGATATTCTGCAGCAGCTATTCATCGTGAGCTTTGTGCCGTGTACGGACCAAGAGTTATGAGTGAAGGAGTTGTCCGTGAATGGGTACGTTTATTTAAAAGTGGACGAGAAAACGTTCATGATGAAGAGAGGAGTGGTAGACCATCATTGGTGACTGACGAACTCGTTCAGACAGTTGATGCAAAAGTTCGTGAAAATCAACCATCCACCTTACAGCCCAGACCTTTTGAAGAAATGGCTCGGGTCACAGCGGTTTGATGACGACGAAGAGCTCAAAGATGCGGTCACAGGCTGGCTCCAGGCACAAGCGGGTGATTTTTATGCAGAAGGAATTTCAAAGCTTGTGAAGAGATACGATAAGTGCCTCAATCGCTATGGAGACTATGTAGAAAAATAGTGCAAAGATGTAGTTGTAAGATGTATATATTAAAATATTTTTATTTAACTTGGTGTATTTTTTTAAATCAACCGGAGGTTACTTTCTGAACGGCCCTCGTAGATAGTTTGCTGTCAATCATGAATCTCAGCAGTTTGACAGACTCCATATTATCGTGGTATCCAACTTTGTTAAGGCTGCACGTCACGCTTGTCCAGCAGCTTTTCCTTTCGCGAAAAGAGTGGTGCTATCGGCAAACTGTAACATGTGGTTGTTGCAACTCAGATCGTTGACGTAAATAAGGAAAAGGAGTGGTCCTATGACGAACCCCTGAGGCATGGCTTGCTCCGGTCTTTGTTCTGGAGCCACGCGGGATTAGCCGAGCGGTCTTAGGCGCTGTAGTCATGGACTGTGCGGCTGGTCCCGGCGGAGGTTCGAGTCCTACCTCGGGCATGGGTGTGTGTATGTTTGTCCTTAGGATAATTTAGGTTAAATAGTGTGTAAGCTTAGGGACTGATGACCTTAGCAGTTAAGTCCCATAAGATTTCACACACATTTGAACATTTTGTTCTCGGAAGATTGCACCATGAACTGATACTACCTGCTTTCGGTTGGCATAACACCTTAATTTACTAAGAAATATTTTGTGCGAGATGCAGTCAAATGCCATGTCGAGGTCACAGAGTGTCAGTGCCATACTTTCCTGTCTTCAAACCCTTGCCCTATCTTCCTAATGAAGTCCATTTCTGCTGCAACCGTCGACTTTCCATTGCGGAAACCATGCTGTGTGTCCAGAGCGTGTTCACTGTCTTCGAAGTAATTTTGTAGCTGGTGTTTCATTACAGGCTCCATAACTTTAGCTAAGATGGGGATTATGGAAATTTGTCTAAAACTGGACCCATCATAAGGGTCACCTTTTTGTAGACTGGAACTGCCTGTGCCAGTTTCAGGGGTTCTGGGGAGACACCAAAGTATAAACAATTGTTGGTTACTATGGCTAGTGGGTGAGCACGCTCTGGAATAATCTTCTTCAGGACTGTGCAGGACATGACACAGATATCTGTACTGTCTGAACGTGTATAAGTATTCAGTATTTTTTCAACGTCTTTAGAGTGCACTGCCGCTCAGTTTTTAACCGCACAATAGCTTATATGTTTTTATGCAAGCAGTGGGATCTAAGTCTGAGTTGGAATTTCATTTACAGTATTTATTACTATCCTTACAAAGTACCTATGGAAAGCATAATGACTACAGGAATTTAAGGCACATGTATGCTACTTCCTGTCTTCATTTACCAGATTACAAGCTGCTTTATATGGGTTATCAGCCTCTTTAATGACCTTGTCACTGTATTTCTTCTTTGCATCCTGCGCTCCCTTTCTGTAAAGCTTCTTAGCTCTTAAGTAGTTACAGTGAAGCAGGTCTTTAGTTGGTAGATCTAAAGCTGTCTTCACAGGTGCCTGAACGTCAATACAATGCCTTTTAATTTATCTAGCTCAGGTATATGCCACATCTTCTCTATGTGAAGCTTGAGTGCCATGTGCTCGATTGCAGTTTACTCTTACTCTTCATGCTGAGTTCCATTACTAACGCACTGTGGTCTGCAATCATTGGCTCAGCTAAACTGATATTGTAACCCCAAATGTTGAGATTGGTGATAATTGTGCCTAGACAGGCGTCACCTCCTGTTGGGAACTTGTTTGCTACAAACAGCCCATAACTGTTTATTAAGTGGATGAAGATTCCCTCTTTAGTACATGCATCACCTATAGGCATGCTGAAGTCGCTACATAATGCTATTTTAGATTTAAGGTGTGTAAGGTAAGATAAACAGTCCTTCATTTGTGCAATAAAATTTTAGAAGTTACCATGTGGAGAGTGCTACACAGAGAGAACAATGAGATCAATATTTGGTAACACCAACCGAAGCCAGTTCGAGATCCAGGTCAGTACAAAAGTTGTTTTGAATCAATTTCCTTTGCACTAAGATTTTTGTTTGCATACACAGACACCCCACCATGAATTGTGGTAGTTCAATACCATGCATGTAAGAGCTGGATCTCAGTAAAAGAATAGTATATACCTTTGAGATAGGTATAAAAGACATGTCCACATCGATGTACAGAATTCTGCCTGCAAAATCGCTACACCGGTAACTTGTAAAACTAAAATATTATGCGCAGGAATACTAGCGGGTCCAGTAGTATGAGGTTCCATTCAGAGTTGTATGCAGACAGTATGAGTAAGGTTTTTTGAGACAAAAATTAAATGATGTTCTTTTTCCAAATGGAGGGGACTTGGAACACGCCTTTCCCGTTTTCTATGGAACGTAGATGGCACACATCATGATGTTTTGTACAATGGAACCAGTCTAGGGGTTAATACAAAGAAAAAAATGAACTTGAAAAATAAAATCCACCCTGCTAGACACGAATCTCAATTTTGTGTTCTTTTTGTATAAAATACAGTTGTTCATTGCACATTACTAAAACGAGTTGAATACTTTAATGCTTTCAGGTCTTTTACTTTTTTTAATCTCATCATTACACAGAATCAAACTGTAGAGCAATTTTTTGTAGGTATAATTAAATAACAAATCCTAAATGCTGCATCATAGGCCTAAAATTCGAAAATTAATTTGAAATTGCCATTTTTGCGGGTCAGTTATTACGAAGTTTCGTCTCGTATGGCTAGCAACACAGCATCAGCCTAGTGATCTCGTCGTCGTCGTCGTCGTCGTCGTCGTCTTCGTTTCCACTTCATTCACCATCAGACCGGGCTGGGACATACACGATACTTCTCCGCTTTCCTTTGTCTTTCCACCACTCCTTTTTCTGTAACAGTTTTGTTCTAGTCCAGATACTTTCTTCTTAAACTTGTCTTTACCGAGTCAATCCATCTTCCTTTATATCTAGCACTTACCCTCAAACTTGGCCTCCACCATTCGTTTCGGTATTCTTCCATCTTCCATTCTCTTTATATGTCCAAACCATTTTAATCTGTTCTTCTCAGTTCTCTCATTCAGCTTTTGTACTCCAGTTTCGGTATAGTGGTCCTAAATATAGACCCGCTCAGAAATAAATTTCAGCCAAGCCCACAGTTTTGATTTGCCGGTAAACTGTTCACGACATTTGAAGTGCTCTGAACAATAGTAGGCAACCAGGGCCAACAGTATATAACAAATGAGATAGTCGCGGTGGTAAATGAAATGAAGTTACGTTTCTCACTATAACGATGCTGGTACTGTTGAACGTCGCTCTTTAAACAGCTTTACTGGATGATGAAAATGAAAGTAATGCAGCCAGTTGTTGCACAGTGATAATGGGGGCCGGTGGACTTTTCGCTTACCGGTAATAGAATCATGAATGCACACTACTGAATGTTGCATTGCCATGTTATCCATATTACTGGTTCAACTAAACCATGTCCCCTTCGAGAATAATGAATCTCATCTTACAACGAAGTTTTTTATTGTTACAAAAATCGTATGTATTATTCTGACAACTATATCAAGTTACTGGCAATACTTTAGATGTATGGATATTCATTTCTTTGAAGACTGAACTTGTTACCAAAAGGAATGAAGCGCTGTTGAACCACAGAAGTGTTGCTGTGGGATTTGCAGTGGGACGTTTCCACTGCACACCCATCTGAAAGTAATTGACAACATTTCATTTCATTAATTTAAGCACTAACAAACATTATGTAATTTTATTTTTGAACTATTATGTGACCAACATAATAAGACGCTAAAACTGCTCGTCACAGTTTCTAGGCCCATTCACAGCTAAAAGAAAAATATCTGTTTAGGCGAGTAATTTTTTAAAGGTACCCTCGCGTTTTGTGTCCCTCCAAAACAAGTAAATTGTTAAACCGCTGAGAGGGCTTTGCAAGTGTCGTGCGGAGATGCATACTCTCTGGATTGGACCCCAGGTCGTTCTGATGAGGCTACCCACTCTGACGTGGGGCTTATTCAACATATGGCTTTAATTTTTTTATTTTTTTAAAAGTAAGTATATGTATGTAAACATCGTGTCTCATTTATCTTGACAACTCCAAATAACGTTTTCTTCACAACCAAAGATATGACATTAAATGTGTTTTTCGATGATCTGCAAAACTGAGGATTCTTTTGGGTTCAGTCAAGGATGATCTTGACCTGAGGAAATGGGGTGTATAAAAGATAACTTGTCAATGTGGGGCGGCATATATAGGCCAGACATGTCGCACAGTACGAGAACGCTGCGACGAACATCAGCGTCAAATACCCCTGCGTCAACCGGGGAAGTAGGCAATTGTACAACATTGTCTGGACACAGGACATGGAATGATTTATGAAAAGACGGAAGTTTTATTCCCGGCATCATCCTTCTGGGATTGCGTCATTAAGGAGGAATTACATATCCGTAAAGCTGATAATCTCATCAATAGCGATGCGGGATTTCAACTGAGCTCAGCCTGGAACCTTGCATTGGATGCTATTAAATCACGACGAGAAAATAAATATTTTTCGATAACAGACCCATCATAACAATGGTCTAGTATGTTTTTTAGTGAGTAACATCTGGTCGCACTTTTAGGAGAGCCACTTTGCGTATTTCGAAAGAGTGCGTTTGAATATGGCACCATCTATCTGCAAATCATCGGGCACGCGTGATTTCCGCGCCTGCGCATTCTTCGTGCGGATATCAGTCGTACCTAGTTACTTTCAAGGTTCAACCATCTGAAGATGTCCGACAGTTGCTCGGAAGAAATACTGTGGAATTTGCACAACGTCATCCGGCGGCAAACCCGTGAAGACTATTTATTCTTGCTTTGCGAAATACGAGTACTAGATGACACCATTTTCCATTTATACTTCATGGGCGGGTCTGATAGTAAATTTATTTATTTATTTGTGAAACCCAATATTGGAATTTCAACAGTGTGGCTGTTATGAAGTGGAAATTACGTTCCTGATTACGATATTCTTGTGTGTATTGTTGTCTTTGAATTGTATTGTAAATATGTTGCTCGCATTGTGCTTCATTTTTGCTCTCATTCGTGATAATAATTGGGGTAAACGATTCCACGTTTGTTTTTGTTCCGTATGAAACAGACTGGTCACATGGTTTTCTGTTCAAAAAAATGGCTCGGAGCACTATGGGACTTAACATCGGAGGTCATCAGTCCCCTAGAACTTCGAACTACTTAAACCTAACTAACCTAAGGACATCACACCCATCCATCTCCGAGGCAGGATTCGAACCTGCGACCGTATTGGTCGCGCGGTTCCAGACTGTAGCGCCTAGAACCGCTCGGCCACACGGGCTGGCAAGGTTTTCTGTGGATACACGTCTTATTACTGCTTACGAATCCATGTGTGAACTGCTCGATTCAAACGCATTATAAGTATAATATTCGTATTCTAACGTTATTTTTGTTCCCAGCAGTTTTTCGTACTCTCTCATTCCTTGAAAGCCACCGAACATTTCAATGGCTTCTGCTAAAACGTGCTGTTTGTAGTACCCGTTAACAACATATGAAAGCATTTGCGTAACTACTGTCGCATTTTTAGCATTTGGAAGAAAAAATGCTCTAGTCACCAAGACTATGAAGCATACTGATGTACATCTACATCCATACTCTGTAAGCCACTGTGAAATGCATGGCACTCATTGGCAAGAAGCAACACCGTTCAAGGCAGAATTATACACTCATTCCCTGACGAGATGTAATAAAGTTGAATACCAGTAGCGTGAAAAGCTGCTAACATGTAGTTCTCCATTAAATTGGAGAAAGGACTGAAAACGGATGTAAACAAAAATAAAGTAGAATAGAAGCAATACAATTACAACCCGTTTAAATATAGCAGTTCACACACTGACTTAAATTTTAATTGCGTCAGCGTCGGCGTAGTATGCTGAAGTTGGCAACGACTGCTGAATGCTCGCAATTATGTGACGTTCATATAAACGCAAACGTTTGGTTATGAAATGTTCGCTTTAAGAGGAGGATAATTAATTTACTGAGCGGACAAGGGCACATACAAGAACCTATCAACCATAGAGAAGGCACAGCATTAATTATTTGCTTCATGGCCGGTCGTTGCCAACGTCAGCACAGTAAGCCGCAGCTACTGTAATCAAAACTTTACCCACACACAAGATTCGTAAGCAATAACAAATACACGTAAGTCCACAGATCACTATGTAACAATAGCAGCTTCTGTTTTATATGAAACAAAAACAAACAGGGAATTATTTACTCCACCCAAATTTTGTGTGCGAGCAAAACCAAATCAGAATAGGAGTAACGTATTTACAACGCAATTCTAACACGTACCAAACGTGTTTCATTGCAAACTTCTTCCAATTTCGGTTAGTGTCTTGCTTAAACACTATTACAATAGGTATGACCATTAATGAAATGCTAGGCATGTCATCTTCAAGCTGACATATAAAGCTACAAATAACATAAAAATGAAATTTTTCTACCGAACAGTTTCTGTAAAGTCGTTTAGAAAGATTCTAGGGCGTGCGTCTCCATTCTATCGTCGTCGACCGGCCGAAAGTAGGACACATTGTCGTCGTCCCCTTCCTAACAAACGAATGAATTCGTCCCGCGCTTTTGACGAAAATTGGTCACTGAGCATCTGCTACCGTATCCCTGACATCCCATTGACGTAGAATCATGAAATTATGCAAGATTAAAGGTTTCACTGTACAAGTAAAACAAAAAATCAGAATATTGTTAATTTGTAATTGTGTCACATAAAAATATTTCTTTTGTCATTTGTTATCTGACTTCAAACTTGAAATTAAAACGTTCTCGATACTCTTGCAATCCCTGGGATCGATATCCTGTCGGCACCAATGTCGATAACAGTAAAAATTCGTCGAGATCCTCGGTTGCGTGAATGCATGAACTGTCCATATGCATAGTTAATGCACGGAACTGTCAGTGCGCGAGTCCTAATCGCACATGGGCAATTTTTAATGTTAATTATGCAAGGAGCCCAATGATGCTCATACAATTCGAAAGCTACTTTACCATAAATGCTCACAAAAAAAAAAATCATTCGTGTACATTGTCAGTAAGAGAGGTAAAAGGAAGCAGACATATACACATGGGAAAAATTTGCCTTTCTCTCACGCTGCTGCCAACCTCTATTCAGCGGACCGATCTGTTGCTATCGTACAAATGACACACAAACATAATTACGTTTCGTGAAATCGTATTCTAGGGACGTTCTTGTTTAAATTTTGCAGATGGTTCATTTGCAGTAACACACGCATACCGGGCAGCAACAATGCCGCAATTGCTAGGTCGTTGATGTCGTCAGCAGTGGAAAATAAAACATCGCAGTAACGAAGCCTTCGGCCGCAACACGGTGTGTACATAATGTTGTTTACGGGCATTTTTTTCGCTTCTTTTTTTCTAACAATCAGAATAAACGGAACAAATTTTGTGTTCATTTGCCGCCGTTACCACAAAATCTGAAGTACGTTCTAATTTGCACGGTTAGTAAAAATTTAGTCCTCCGGCGTTAAAATGGTGCTATTCAAACTGATGTGGCCCCTATTTGTACCACAGTTGACGGCGAGCCACCATTCGGAAGAAATATGGCGTCATTAACAAAAAGAAGAAGAACCTGGTACAGTCAAAAACATCTCGGTTTTAGATTTGTCACTAGATCCATTAGCATATCCATTATTATTTCCTGATCATTATTATTTCTTATTGGAAATACTGTATGGCATGTTAATTTGTTCCATAAAACACCAAATACGTCGACTGCGAGGCAGTTTACAAATAAAGAGACGATTTTAGCCTTTTACATCACTCACGCAAAGTACTTTTGCAGTCGACTGTTGATATGTATGTAAGAGTTGAAGATACGAGGCTCCATTTCATAAGGATAGGTCTATCTGCTCTAAGGTCAGAAATTCATAATAATTTACGTGACCATTTAGAACTAAACCCAAATGATGCTGTAGATACTGGAAGAAGAGTAATTTTACCATCTTCATTTAATGGTTCTCCCAGTGTTCAGGTAAGAACTAAGAATTTGTATGCGAATAATTCCAACTAATTTTATGAAAGAATTTTGACTTTCATTAGAATTTGTACCAGGTGCCATTGACTTCAGAATTAAATACTGTTCTACCTGGTACAAACGTATTTGTAGTGTACGAAGTTTTTTATTTGCTTCTCATCTAACTAGGTCAAATTTTACCCAACAACTGCTTTAAAAGGGAATACGATACTGTTTATGCACGCTACCTGTTACAATTTAATGCGCACGCATACCTGTTCAAGTAGGGGTGTCACGTATCATCATCACTTATTTGGGGGCAGTGCTGCACTCGTCTCTACTATGAGTTAAAAACTGTTTCAAACACCGGATCATCTCATAAATCCTGACAATACTGTACAAGTCGCTGTTTCGGTTCTTAAAACTTATCAATGGGAGGGCTGTACACTTTACTTTTGAGATGATTCCTGACAGAAAAATCAAGCGGTTCCAGGTCACTGATGTTCGAGCCAAGGTACAAGCCCTGCTCACCCTTTCCACCCTAGACCGTAACGGCGCGGTACGTGCCGTATTAATACCAGCAGAAAAATGCGCGGTGCTCCATCGAGCACGTATCTCAAGGTTATCAGACAGCATATTTTATGAAGCTAGAACAGTAAAATAGCTCTGCTTTAAATAAATCTTTTAAAGATCTCTGGAATCACTTTAAATGGAGATGATTCGTGGCTTCTTTCAAGACACTGTAAGACAAAAAGTAAAATAAAACAAATAGTGTGCCACGAAGGAACAATACAAATGTGAAGGAAACCACTAGATGTGATGCACATGTACGAGTTCTGTTCATAAAATTCCATAACTTTGGCTACAAATTTTTCCACACTTACCTTTTACTTATTGTGCTAAGTCTCCTTCGAAATACTCTCCTCCACGATTGATACGCAGTTCCCAACGCGGTTTCCACTTCCGGAGGCAATCTTGGTACGCCTCTTGCAGGATCGCGC
This sequence comes from Schistocerca nitens, assembly GCF_023898315.1. Lineage (NCBI taxonomy): Eukaryota > Metazoa > Arthropoda > Insecta > Orthoptera > Acrididae > Schistocerca > Schistocerca nitens. The sequence continues at coordinate 314,617,984 of NC_064619.1, read as the reverse complement.
AAAGCGCCGTCTGTGAATTTTCTTTTACCTTGTCCGTCATTACAAATCTCCGTCCTTTCAAGGGGTTTTCAACTTTGGAAATAAAAAAGTCCGCAGGGGCCAGGTCTGGAGGGTACGGAGAATGAGGCAGCACAGAGATTTCGTTTTTTGCGCAGTAGTCACGCACCAACAGGGATGAATGTACAAGTGCGTTATCGTGATGCAAGAGCCATTAATTGTCTTGCCACGTAACAGACCGTTTTCTTCTCACATTGTCTCACAGGCGTCGCAACACGTCCCAATAGTACCATCGATTAACAGTTTGTCCGTGGCACGAATTCATGATGAACTGATACGTCAATGTCAAAGCAAACTATCAACTTGGCTTTGACATTTGTCCTGACTTGACGGGCCTTTTTTTCGCTTGGAGAACGTTTCCCGACTCATCGTGAAGACTGAACCTTGGTCTCAGCATCATAACTGTAGACCCACGTCTCAACATCATAGCGGTAGACCGACGTTATGATTCTCTTAACGAACATCTCGTTCTCATTTGTGCGATCCAAAAGCTCTTCACAGATTCTGAAGCGAAGGTCTTACTAGTCCTGACTCACGAGCCGTGAGACGAACTTGGCGGCAAGACGATGCGTTCCAAGATGTTGTGTCAGGATTTTATGACATGATCCAACTAAAACGGTAAATAATTCTGCAATCTCTCGGGCAGTCAGTCCTCGGTAGGGCCGCACAATTTCGTTGACGTTCCTGAAATGAGCGTCGTCGGTAGACGTCGAAGGGCTTCCTGCAAGAGGGTCATCTGTAACTTCCGTTTGGCCGTTTTTAAACCGTGTGTATCATTGGTAACACTAAGTATGGCTTAAGCACTCATCATAGCCCTTCTGCATCATTTGATGTGTCTCTGTAAAGGTTTTCTTGAGTTTCATGCAAAATTTAATGCAGAAGCGTTGCTCGAAATTCGCAAACTGTATGACACAACGTTCTACTCAGTTCAGCACTGAACAATAACTAACAGACGTACAACAATGAAACTTTCAGCAGTTACATTTTAAACACAGGCGTGTGCAAGGATGCCAACCACATTTCGCTCCAACGCACCATTGGTGCTAAATTGCGAATGTTCCAAAATTTTTTGAACAGGCCTCGTACAGACAAACAAATGATTACAGTTTGAGAAAAACTGAACGATTTATTCAAGAGAAAGAGCTTCACAATTGACCAAGTCAATAAGTTAGTAACACCTCTGGCCCTTATGCAGGCAGTTATTCGGCTTGGCATTGACTGACAGACTTGTTGGATGTCCTCCTGAGGGATGTCGCGCCAAATAAGTCCAATTGGCGCCTTAGATCGCCAAAATCCCGTTCATAATGCTCCAAACATTCTCAATTGGGGAGAGATCCGGCGACCTTGCTGGTCGAGGAGGAACCCTTGGCAAGAGCGGAAACAAGCAGAAGAAACTCTAAGCGTGTGATGGCGGGCATTATCTTGCTGAAATGTAAGCTCTGGGTTGCTTGACACGAAGGGCAACTAAACGGAGCGTACTTTATCGTCGACTATCGCTGTGTTGTAAGGGTGCCGCGGATGACAACTAAAAGGGTCCTCGTATGAAATGAAATGGCACCCCAGACCACCACTCCTGGTTGTCGGGCCGTAAGGCGGGTGGCAGTCAGCTTGGAATCCCACCGCTGTTTGGGACGTCTCGAGGCACGTCTTCGCTGGTCACTGGGGCTCACTTCGAAGCGGGACTCATCATCACTGATAATAATTCAACTCCAGTCAATGATATTCCCGGTTGAACATGTGGTTTGGGACAACCCGGACAGCGGTGGCGTACCAACCTGACTGTGACCCGCCGAACGGCGTGCCAACAGAGAGTAATAGTCTAGGGTGCCATTCCTTTTCATCGCAGGTCCCCTTTGATTGTCATCCGTTGCACCCTTTATCGACGATACGCTCCGTTTTGTTGCCTTTCATGGTTCACATTTTAGCAAGATAAGGCCGGCCGCACATGGCTGGAGTTTGTACTGCTTGTTTTCGTGCTTGCCCAACCCTACCTTCGCCAGCAAGGCCGCCGCATCAGTCCCCAATGGAGAGAGTTTGGAGCATTAGGGGCAGAGCCGGCCGGTGTGGCCGAGCGGTGCTAGGCGCTACAGTCTGGAACCGCCTCAGGCATGGATGTGTGTCATGTCCTTAGGTTAGTTAGGTTTAAGTAGTTCTAAGTTCTAGGCGACTGATGACCTCAGATGTTAAATCCCACCAAGTGCTCAGAGCCATTTGAACCATTATGGGCAGAGCCCTCCAACCATCTCGGGATTTTGACGACGTAAAGCGCCAACTGGACAGAGTTTGACACGTTATGCCTCAGGAGGACATCCGACAACTCCATCAATTAATGTCAAGCCAAATAACTGCTTGCATAAGGGCCATAGGTGGACCAACGCGTTATTGACTTTCTCTTAAATAAATCATCCAATATTTGTGCACTTGAACGCATTTGTTTATATGTACTTGTGCATCATATCTATCGATTTCCGCCTCATTCGGATAATTCCTTCGTGGTGCGTCTTTTTTTGTCTTAGTCTGTATTTCGAACTGGAATAAGATTCAGAAATTTATTTCTGTTACAGAGGAATGTTTATGCAGTACTTATTTTAAAGGAAAAAACAACCCATTTTCCCGAACATAAGTTTCAAATTTATTTTTAAAGGTTTTACTGAGAGCCCAAGGAAAGGCAAGTAACGTCTGAGGGTGGGGACGGGTGCGGAAAATACACTACTCGCCATTAAAATTGCTACACCACGAAGATGACGTGCTACAGACGCGAAATTTAACCGACATGAAGAAGATGCTGTGATATGCAAATGATTATCTTTTCAAAGCATTCACACAAGGTTGGCGCCGGTGGCGACACCTACAACGTGCTGACATGAGGAAAGTTTCCAACCGACTTCTCATACACAAACAGCAGTTGACCGGCGTGACCTGGTGAAACGTTGTTGTGATGCCTCTTGTAAGGAGGAGAAATGCGTACCATCACGTTTCCGACTTTGATAAAGATCGGATTGTAGCCTATAGCGATTGCTGTTTATCGTATCGCGAAATTGCTGCTCGCGTTGGACCAGATCCAATGACTGTTAGCAGAACATGGAACCGGTGGGTTCAGGAGAGTAATACGGAACGCCGTGCTGGATCCCAACGGCCTCGTGTCACTAGCAGTCGAGATGACAGGCATCTTATCCGCATGGCTGTAACGGATCGTGCAGCCACGTCTCGATCCCTGAGTCAATAGATGGGAACGTTTGCAAGACAACAACCATCTGCACGAACAGTTCGACGACGTTTGCAGCAGCATGGACTATCAACTCGGAGACCATGGCTGCGGTTACCCTTGACGCTGCATCACAGACAGGAGCGCCTGCGATGGTGTACTCAGCGACGAACCTGGGTGCACGAATGGCAAAACGTCATTTTTTCGGATGAATCCAGGTTCTGTTTACAGCATCATGATGGTCGCATCTGTGTTTGGCGACCTCGCGGTGAACGCACATTGGAAGCGTGTATTCATCATCGCCATACTGGCGTATCACCCGGCGTGATGGTATGGGGTGCCATTGGTTACACGTCTCGGTCACCTCTTGCTCGCATTGACGGCACTTTGAACAGTGGACGCTACATTTCAGATGTGTTACTACCCGTGGCTCTACCCTTCATTCGATCCCTGCGAAACCCTACATTTCAGCAGGATAATGCACGACCGCATGTTGCAGGTCCTGTACGGACCTTTGTGGATACTGAAAATGTTCGACTGCTGCCCTGGCCAGCACATTCTCCAGTTCTCTCACCAATTGAAAACGTCTGGTCAATGGTGGCCGAGCAACTGGCTCGTCACACTACGCCAGTCACTACTCTTGATGAACTGTGGTATCGTGTTGAAGCTGCATGGGGATTTGTACCTGTACAAGCCATCCAAGCTCTGTTTGACTCAATGCCCTGGCGTATCAAGGCCGTTATTACGGCCAGGGGTGGTTGTTCTGGGTACTGATTTCTCTGGATCTATGCACCCAAAATGCGTGAAAATATAATCACATGTCAGTTCTAGTATAATATATTTGTCCAACGAATACCCATTTATCATATGCATTTCTTCTTGGTGCAGCAATTTTAATGGCCAATAGTGTAATATTATATATCGTTTGTGAGTAAAAACGTTCTCGAACCGGGCCTGGCTGTAATGGCCTGACACTTCATGATCATGTAACCAATGATGAAATTCGCAAGCTGTATGGAATGCCGCCTATTGTGGGGAGAAGATGGGGGAAAGCCGATTACGATGGTATGGGCACGTACTTTGCGCTGATCAAGAAACAAAAGCAAAACTTGGCTCAAAAAATGGCTCTGAGCACTATGGGACTCAACTGCTGAGGTCATTAGTCCCCTAGAACTTAGAACTAGTTAAACCTAACTAACCTAAGGACATCACAAACATCCATGCCCGAGGCAGGATTCGAACCTGCGACCGTAGCGGTCTTGCGGTTCCAGACTGCAGCGCCTTTAACCGCACGGCCACTTCGGCCGGCAGCAAAACTTGGGTTTTTGGTTAAGTCCTGTTGGGAGTCAGGGACAACACTCGCTAGAGACCCACCATATAGACCTGAAGAAAACGGGTCTCCACTCTTAAGCACAAAACCGCGCCAGGAGCAGACATGGAGCCAAATGGATGGACCACGCTATGCTGGAGGTCAAACGTGGAGGAAGAAGAAATAGAAGAAGAAGAAAAAAAATGGCCTGAACCAATTGCATCAAAAATATGAGAGATGCGGGCTGGATTGCAAAACAAAACATTATGACAACTGCACTTGTGCTCGGAGGTGCTTTGGCAATGGGACTACTGTGGGAATTAAGATATGAATCGAGGAAAAACCACCCCGTTCACCAGATTTAAGAGGCTGTGGATTCCACCTATTCCCAAGTCTAAAGAAGCTTATGGTTGAAAATGTTTCGAGTATGACAAGGTGCTTATAACAGCGGCAGATGAATATTTTGCAGACTGTCGGGAATAGCGCTTCAGACATGGAACCTTCTCACATGTTGGACAAAGTACACTGACATAAAAGGGGAGCGTATACGAAAATATGACTGAAACTTTCATTTATAAAACAGTTTTTCAGTGACGTGTCGAGAAATTTATCTAGAATAAGCAAAAGTCTTCACAAACTGGAGGAAGTTTGCACCAAACTGTAGAACATTTTCGAAGAGAGAACATTATGAAACTAACCAACAGACCTCACCATTATCCTTTACAGGAACGCCGAGTATATAATACCTGTTGACAATTACGGGGATGGTGAGCACACTGTAAACCAACGTGTCACTTATTTTGCTGATTGTGTGTAGAGATGTAATAAAGAGATGGAACAACCAGACACATAAAGGTATGGTCATAGATCGGTGTGTATATATGTAAGTGACGATCAGACCACGGTTGTCTTTTCTGGAAAAGACCTCGAAAGTTCTCGGCTATCTGTGCTTCTGAAACATCGAAAAGGAAATATTAAGTGATGGTGAAGATACTATAAGATCAACAATATTTCCCATTAAATGGTTCAAATGGCTCTGAGCACTGTGGGACTTAACATCTATGGTCATCAGTCCCCTAGAACTTAGAACTACTTAAACCTAACTAACCTAAGGACATCACACAACACCCAGTCATCACGAGGCAGAGAAAATCCCTGACCCCGCCGGGAATCGAACCCGGGAACCCGGGCGTGGGAAGCGAGAACGCTACCCACGACCACGAGCTGCGGACCTATGTCCCATTAACGTTGTGTAAGAACAAGTAACACATTTTAATAGCCTCAGCTGCGACGTTACATGATTGCCCGAGAAATGACACAGTCTGAGGTCAAATTAAAAGACTGAGGGCGACACTATTGTGGAAGATTAACGCTTACCATAGTTATCTCTCGTGTACCTACCAGAGGGAAGAAAAAGAAGAGACAAATAAGGAGAGGCAACTGTGTGTTGCCTAATCTGTAATAAGTCTGACGATGAAGGTGATTAGATGATGATGTATGAACAATTCACATAAAGATATCGTTAATGATAGTTACTTATTCCCGTGGGTTGCAGAAGCAATTTATAACACCACCCTTTATGTATCAATGAAATTTTTGAATGATTCTGGATCCATGAAGATTCTCCTCCATTGTAGGGCTGACAGAGCATGTTTTTCAATGAATAAATTTATGTACTTTTCGTGGATGGATCAGCGCTGGTTTGGGGACCACGATGAAAAGAATTCATATCAACAGAGGCATAATTCCTCTTGCATACATGTTTTCCCACGACACAAGTTTTCATGGCTCGGAGAACTAAGACACACTGCCAAAATACATGGATCTGAAAATCGCCAGGCTTTTACGGAAATGAGACATCTGTAAAGCGGATGTATACTGCTGCGTTATGTATGACTAAGTCCGCGGGCTATTTTTCTTCAAAGGCGTCACAGCGAAGTAGTTATTTACTTCGCTTTTTACGTGGCTACACATTACGCAACGTTACAGCTGGAGGGCTTTCATAAGGTGCAATACTTTATCTTCTTCAAACCTTCAGTGAAGAAGTATGTAGCTAAGAGTCAGCTGCATGATAAATGATTGCCCCCAAACAGTCGTGTGAGTTACTATGTTCTGAATTTCAGCGCACGTTTCTAGAGCGCAATTTGAACACCTGGCGCTTTTAGATTACAATTACATATGTTTACAGATGATGATATGGCCTTTCTTTATAAGCGTTGTAACAATCAATAATTTTCGTTGGTACGTTTCTACTTACAGTACACTTTACAAAAGAAAAATGACTACTTAAGAAGCAATGTACTTCTAGGTTAAATGAAAGCGAAACGTAACCTGTGAAGTATCACTTGTGCGATGCTATATGATGTTGTAACACTAGGCTACAAATGCGTTCTTATACTGTGTTATAAGACGAGGGTGCAGATGTATTCACACAACGCATGAATGCGAAAATATATCAACAGCAGGACAAGGACTCGAACCTACGTTGATAAAGTACTACTGTATTCTACAACTTGAAATGTATGGAGATTACAGGACATTTTTCTTTACAAAGTGTACACAGAAACTTTCTTTTATGGCTGTACTCGCTACAGATAACATTGAAATGAGACAATAGTTTTAAATTGTCACTTTAATCTCTTTACACTACTTGATTTAATATACAGTGTCGTTTACTTAAAATATTGCAAAAAATTCAAGTTATTGAATTGTTTTCACCTCATACCTTTTATTTATTGCATCTTTACTTACGTTCATAAATTGGTGCCAAATATATTTTCCTTTAATATAAAACGATAAAATTCAGCAAAAATTACGTATAAAATTGCAACTTATACAGAAACATATAGTAACTAAGGCGTTTATACATTGCGTGATTACACCTGTGAAGCCTGTTAGATGTGAGAATCAAAAAACGGCCTTAAAATTCGAAATAATGAACGCCTGAATAGATCCCGACTCAAGGTGCACACGCAGTCTGCAGTTGCAATTTTAAAGCCAACATTGTAGATAATACTGGATAATACGACTATCGGTATACTACAATAGATAATTATCTTTTCGGTCTTTATAGTTTGATGGTGTATGCTTGGGACCAATTTTTTTGCCTTTAATTAGCATAGAAAAGTCCTAAATACAGTACATAAGTTTGCCAATGAATATTAACCCAATTAAGGATTGTTCATTGCAGACATAGATTTGACACAAAGTATAGACACAGAATATACGGAACTAGTATAACTTCCCGAGAACGAACAAGGTTCGCGTTTTCTCTCTGACGTGCTTCATGCAAGCCCTCGTAAGCAACAGGCCCCAACAAATATAATTATCTTTTGAACTTTTTTAAACCTAACTGCTAGCCAGTGGCGTCATGATAAGAGAGCAGAGACATTCTTGCCTGTAGACAACACAAAAGTGAATAAAAGCGATCCCAACAAAGTCGGACATTAATACTTGCATTTGCCAGAGTGACATTAATAAATGCATACTTACTACTTTACAATATTTGCAAGAAGCACAGTAAACTTTCATGCATTTTTCTGGGATAAATATTACTGTTTTACGAAAAAAATCAATGTAAATAAATGATCTCTGAATACGTTCCAAAATTTGGGTTTTGGAAATTAAGAATACGGCTGAGGAAGAAAAAGCAAATCCTCTATTTACTTGCAGTATTTTCAGGTTGTATCATTTAATGTCGTTTAAACTACTAACATGGTAAAAAGAGATTTTCAGCTAACTTTTGGCATTAAGAGTTATTGATATCAGGTCGTCCCAACTACTAAGCCTGTTTACTTACATTACTGCTTCTGTAAAACTATATATTTTGACACATCCATAGTCACGGGAAGCATCATTATATACTGCAGCTTAAAATCGAATTATAGGGACGTGACATTTGGGAAAATTCTGCGACAGATTTCAGTGTAAAAAAATCAGGTTACCCGCGGATTTCTAATGAACCACTGAAAATGTGACGTGCCGCTTACAGTTTTTCATTTATCTCAACAGCTCGTTAAGAACTGAGGTGCAATGTGTATCTCAAAAGTTTGAATGGTGTCATAAAAAAGATCCGCCGTCTAGGTAATTTCCACACCCTCCATCGGACACAGTACACGTTCGGCAACGTTTATCCAAGTTCTGGAAACTGTCAGCGAAAACTTAATGCAGATTCGATCGAAGCACCGATGCCGCACGTATTCGGATATCAGCAGAAATGTGACGTAGGCAGCGGTGCTTTGCGACCCTTGTGGTTGCCTACCATATCAAAATCAAGACGTTAGCACAAAGTCGCGGCAGAAACTGAAAACCGATCTCCCACGTATCCAAATTGTTTTGAATGACGGCGTTAACACAGCCCTTGCTTATCTCCAGTTTATTCAATCTGAATCCCGGGAATAGTTGATTTTTTCCTCAGAAACTGCCTCACTTGCTCGATGTCATCTGCCTTTATGGTGGGCGTCGATGTGAATATGAGATGTCAACAATTTCGTATCTGCCCATGAAATATTCTGTCCAAGATGCGCTTGAACAACAGTTTGTTCTCACAGCTCTTGTTTCTTATACTCGTGCCAGTATAAGCAAGCTTGTCTTTTTTATTTCATTTAATTATTTTATTTTTGCAACTCATATCTTGATATTTATGCACACTTTTATTCCACTAGTGTTATGTCTACGACGATGTGGCTATGCGATCGAGAAGATTTTGTGGACTCTCGAACAGGAAACTGCGTGAGATATAACAACCCGAATTTTAGCTGACGACTTTTTTTTCAGTTGTAAGTATTTTTAGCGAATCGACTGAGGCACTCTAGAATATAACATCGGAGAACACTCTATAGAGGAAACAAAAACTGTAAGGAAGCATCTGTGTCAAAGTTTCATCGATCATTGACACTATTTTGACAGAATGCTTTCGTGCTGTGCGAGCAGCAAAAAAAACTGGGTAACTTGTTCGTACCAACTAAACTAATTATTTCACATCGTATGTATAAGTGAAACGCTCATATTTTTGTTTTCTCTAATTTATACTCTGTGTCTTCTGCTCCAGCATATAGATTTGAAAATCTACATACTTCATCCGGCATTCAGCATTCATCATCGTATGTGTACTTTGTCGTATATTTGCTTCCAAATGTTTATTCACTGCGAAAAGAACGTCTCTCGTGCAGAATACGTTTACATGCATAAAAAACTATGTTGATCCGATGGTATGTCGACAGAGAAGAGTGCTCTAGCCTCCCTGATGTATGCTGATGTGAGACCACTTGCTCATAAGCTCTAAAGCTCTAGCAACAGCCAGAATTAATTTTCCACTCCACAGTGAAGTGCGTACTGGAATGACCCATGTTGATAGAAATTCAGCAGTATTCAGTAGCAGTTTTTCAGAGGCTATCCGTTTGCTTTGGCACGAGAACAAAAGATCGGATTCAGCTGCTGGCTTGGCAAAGAGCATCTGTCGAATACGTCCGTTCCATTTTTTGCCGCAGGTGTAAAAACTTTTCCAGAAGAGAAGAAGACAATGATTCGTATTATTATTCTTCATCGAAGGTCCAGTGACGGAAAGTAAACAGAACACTCACGGTACGATATACTGGAAGACAGATATAAACTGGTGAAGGGTGCTCGCATAGCTCAGGTGGTAGTGATTCTGAGTCGGAGAAGTTGAGTTACAATTAGAAAGTGACAATAAAGTTTCATTGCTGTATCTGTTCTGAAATTCTAAATTTCTGCCGCGCCGGGTAGCCACGCCGTCAGAGGCGCCTTGTCATAGTTCGCGCGGCTCCCACCCGTCGGAGGTTTGAGTCCTCACCATATATAGCTAATTTCTGGTACTTCCTACAAAGTGAATCAAGAACCCTCTCTACCTCCAGCAGAAATGATCTGAAGTCAGAGTTAGGGGACCTATGAACAACAACAATTAGAAGTTTACGGTATATTAATAATTTTTACTTATGGACCGTCTGACAGCAACTGAATAAAACACAATTTTAGTGCCATACGCGTTTCGCCTTTATTTTCTGCAAGGCATCATCAGTGGCCTGGAATATGTACATATGTTAGCTATTTTATTTACATTTTTGTCATTGTGCCTATAGGTTATAAACAGTTCTGGTGGTTGGTATTTCCTATTAAGTAGTAATGTTTTGAACTGTACTTAGGTTGCGTGGACAATTTCCTACATATTACGCTCCTGTTGCATTTCTGGTGTTGTTCTTCTTCTTATGAACGCCAATTTGCGGTTTTTTTCCCCATTCCACAACACTATGCACTGAACGCTTGTTTTAAAGCAATGTTTTGGTTTCTGTTGCCGACTGTCAAATTTTTTTGCCAAAGATCGAATGTTATTGCCAAACTTATGAGTGTAACTATTGAAGTATCTGTGGTCTGTTCGTGTATGCATATGTGTGTGTGCGTGTGTGTGTGTGTGTGTGTGTTTTTTGGTGTGATATATATTTTTTTGTGCTGTGTGTGTGTGTGTGTGTCTCCAGATGATGTGGGGCAGAGTTTTCTTTTTTCTTTTATTTTTTATTTTTTTTATTATTTTTTGTTTTATGTTATCATTTCCTTTACTAAGTGTAGTAGGGAGCCTGTGTTGATGTGTGTTTGTTCATTTATCACATGTTTGTTTTCTGCTATGGCTTTCTGGATGTGGAAGTTTTCTTGCATTTGTATAAGATGTTTGTCATGGTTGCATATTCTCATTATTTTCATTTCTTGTTCCATGTTTGTAGGATGATGGTTGTAGTTTTTTAAATGCTCTGCAAATGTGGAATGGTTTGTTTCATACTTCCAACATCTGATATGTTCTTTGTATCTTGTTTGAAAATTCCTGCATGTCATGCCTATGTATACTTCATCACAACTTTGACATTCAAGTTTATATTCCTGATTGTTGGAATTTGTCTCTCTTGGTAGCTGGCTGGCTTAGGTGTTAGAAGTTTAGTTTCACTAAATTCAACTGCTCCTGCACAAAATTCAAATATCTGTTCACTGCAGTGCCGTGATACGTCTATGGACTCAAATGGAATACTGTTTTTTTACATACACAGCCACTCCCCCACCCCACAAGGAACTCTTTGAAAAACAGCTAGCTAATCTGTATCCTGGTAAAGAAAGCCTCTGAATTGTCCAATTATTTAACTGATTCTCTGATATGCTAATAATTTCACAGTCAACACCTAGAAGCAGTTCACTAACTTTATCTCTAAAATAATCAATATAATTAAAACAGTTGCTCATAATAATGGATATAAACCAATAATAATAGGAAAACTCCACAACAAAATGCAAACAAAAACCACGGATCTACTTAACAGTAATCCACACAACATGCACTCCAAAATAAATCACTGTTCCACAGAAGCCAAACCTAAATATGCTGCACTCCCATACATAGGCCCACTATCATACCAAATAGCAAAATTAGTTAAAAAAATATCACAATCAGATTTCCCGCAAATAATAAATTACAGCAAAAAGTAATCCATGATGTAAATACCTTCAAGAGTCCCTACAGTAAATCAGGAATATACAAGCACAAATGTGATACATGCCCAAAATTCTACATTGGACAGACAGGCAGAAGTTTTGAAGTTAGATACGAAGAACACATTGATGCTTTAAGGCTTGGTAACTTGAACAAATCTGCATTTGCAGCCCATATTTCTGAAGAAAACCATTCAGTGAGAAACACTGAGAACAACTTAAAAAATTTACATCGAGCAGAAAAAGGAGCCACTATGAATAAATTAGAAAAAATAGAAATACACATACACACACCAAAAAAAGAAAAACAGCATCCCAGTCTATATCCTTAATGAACTAAATGACTTAACACCCCTTTCCTGAAAAATTTCCAAAAATTATTTCCCAACCTCCAAAGCAAATAATATTCCTACACCTATCTGCAGATCAAATAACAAATTTGTATGTTACTACAATTTTCATGATGCTAAATGTAAATAAATAATGTGCTGTCTTATCCACATATAATTAAAAAATCTTTGACATGGAACATCTTTATAATGTGACATTATTCGCTCTAAAATTCACAAAATCAATATCTCTCTGTACTAGTGTAAAATGCGTTTCAGTTGCATAAGTGAATATATGATCCTTTACCAGACATGTGACATCTTTATAATGATACGACATATCATAGTATCTTTGACACTCATGTACTTGTAAACACTTTGTATCTGTCATAACATGTGATGCATGTTAGAAATGTATTCTGTGACAAATCTAAAGTTCCCGGTGATTCAAATTTATGTGTTCAACGATAAGAATGTGGTGGAAATGTATTCTGTGACAAATCTAAAGTGCTCAGCGATACAAATTTATACTTGCAACGATAAGAATGTGGTGAAAACTACGAACATCATTCGTTGGACAAAAACTATAAAAACAAATACTCCAGACCGACATTTCACGCAAGTCACATCCCAGTGCAAATCTGTAACGCAACCATCTGTGTGGCGTGCTTGTAATTATGTATTATTTTCATTTTAGGACAATTAATCAATAAAAAACGCACCACGCGTTCTAGTGAAAGCATGAAAGCCGTCTAACGATGAATTGCAATGATTCGAAACCGGTAATGATACCTTTCGAAAAAATGAAAGAAAAGGTCCTTTTTAGGAATTAGATCCGTTATTCGTCAGTTCAGTACACAGTTGCGAAGTAGCAAAAGCATGGAGAATCTAACAATGTTTTGTTTCTAATGACTGGACCAGAATGTTCGAATGAACCCATTATTGAGTATTGCTGATGTGTTTAAGAGCCCGACCAAGTCGAGTTAATGGAAGATATTGAAGCAATTCAGAAGCAGAAGCTTGCTGTTACAAAAAGTTTTTACCCATCGGTTCGATTAGAATGCCAGCGTTGCAGAAGTGCGCCGACGGCTTACATTGGATGGGAATCCTTGGAGGGGAGCTGTAAGGAAATTCAAAAAAATCGCATTAGCAACAGACTGCACAACGATTATTCTGCCTCCATCGTTCATCTCGTGTAAGGACAAAATACACCCATGAACCAAAGTATTATGAGCGCTGTTCACCGCGAGACTTAATGACACCTGGTGCTGTTCCGAGCACATGACACGAAAGTATATAAGCGGAACAGAGATGGATGGGGTATTGTTTTAGCGATGACATGAGCTGCAAATGGAGAAATCCACTGACGTAAACGACGTTGACGAAGGGCAGATTGTTATAGTCCGGAGCCCGGGTACGAGCATCGCGAAAACGGCGAATCTGGTCGGCTGTTGGCGTGCTACAGTCCGGAACACCTATGGAAAAGTGGTTGAAGGACCATAAAACCACGAGTAGGCTACTAAGTGTCGAACGTCTGCGCCTCCTCACAGAGCACGCAGGTCGGCGGCTTTGCCCGCATCGTAAAGCAGAATAGGCGGCGATCTTTGGCAGATCGGAAGACAGAGTACAATGCTGGCCTAGGCACAAGCGTTAAGGATCACAACGTTCAATGCACATTGTCTGGGCTGTCCATGTTTACCCAGCGAAATCGTCAATTCTGATGCAATGAGCATGAGATCTTTGAGATTGGACGGGTGATCAATGGTAACATAACGCTTGGTCAATTAAATCATGTTTCTTGTTGCAACAGGTCGACGGTCGTGTGTGGATACGGCATCAGCCAGATACTGGCTGCTTGAAACATTATTCACGCCAGGGCTGCAGACCTGTGCGGCAGTAGTATTCAAAGGTGGACATTCACCTCGTCATCCACGGGACTTGCGGTAATCGTGGACGGCACCAACACAGCTGTGGACTACGTGAATATTATTGCGGACCATCTCCATCCCGTCATGATTTTGTCTTCTCCGACGGTGACGGCATCTTCCAGGATAACTGTCCATGTAACAAAGCCCATCGTCACATTTTCCTGATCTGTACCCAATGGGAAACACCTGGGACGCTGTCGGACAACAGTTTCGCTTCCACATAAACAACCGGCCCGTAATTTACGTGAAGTGCGTGACCTATGAGTAGACATCTATTGCTACATGCCTCTGGAAACCTAACGAGGACTTGTCGAATGCGTGCCACGCAGAATCACTGCTGTATTGCGTTCCAAGGTGGACCAATACGTTATGAGGCTGGTAGCCATAATGTTATAGCTCGTCAGTGTAAGAGCGATTGGCAGTCGTAATAGGCCATGATACTTCCCTCGCTCTACTTGCGAGTGGCAGACGGAAGTGAATGACTAGCAGTGGTGCTAATATTATCCGCCATGCACTGTAAAGGGTTGCGCAGTATGTCTGTAGACAGAAATGTATATTGGTTCCCATGTGGAGAAAAGTATGGCACTCCACAAGGTTTCAAGCAGGGAACATAACGAGAGACAGGATACATATCTTGGAAAAAGACTAGGTTCAAATATTTATCCACTTATTCATATTTGCAGCGTCTGCATCACTTCAGCGGAACCACAGATAGTTTCGTTAAGCAGGACGACAGCAGATATCTTATCGCGTCCTCGTCAATATTGACAGAAGGTGTCGTCTCTAACGATGTAGCTGTCGACGGGGCGTGTAACATAAACAGTAAACGACAAGACGACATAATGTTACAGGTAAAGTGTTCATTTCAGGTTGTGTGTTCAGTGTACGTAACATTTTTTTTAGACGCAAGGAACAGTTTCTATAGTATTTCCGTCCGCTACCACAACAAAGCTTTTCCCCGGACTCATTCTACTGTCTGCCTTCATTGGTTGTTTGAAATGTTCTTGTAAATAAGAATTTAAATTTACAGGTTTGAAGAGAGTCTGAGCTGTTCGTTATTTAAGCTAGTTTGAATGCTAAGTGTAAGAAAACGGACATTATACAACATCACTGAATTTAACAGTGGAGGGAAAAATTGCACTGGAGGAACTAGGCGTCGTTTCAGAAAGGCCACTTTGTTAGGGGCTATTACTTAGATTTAAAAAAAAAATAGTTTTGATCGTCACAGAAGATACCCCGAACATTTTACGTCATGTTTACCAACGTCAGTCATTACGAGAATTAACATACGTAATAACTGTGATCATTACACTTTTGTGTTACACGGTAATAATTGAAAAATCTAATATCTGAGTACTTTAAATAGAAAGTTTAAAGGCCACAGAAATCTGTGGCGCCACAATTGCGGGTTTCTACTTGTTCATTACTTAGCAAGCGGGCGACAATGGCCAGTCCAGTTCAGTATTGTTGCGAGCGACCAAGAGGGAAGGACCATCTGAGCCCTAGCAGAAAACGACACTTCATAAAAAAATGTACGCGTCCACAGAAGACTATGTTATGAGTCTGTTGGGATAAAGACGGCAACGCAGACTACGACTGCCTCTCCAGGCATGTAAGCAAAAACGCTGATATTTATTGACAGCTGAGATTCTCTGTTGTAGCAAAGAAACCAAAACAACAGAAAATTCTGAATAATTGCTGCTGTAACACGGAAATATACGTCTGCATCCCGTTAACAAATACCAAAATAATCTACATAGAAGGCTTCTTGGGACGGGGACGAAGTCCCACATTCTTCAAATTCTTCTTCACCTTTTCTGTTCTCTATTCGATTTTCTTCGTGCGAACACCTGCGATAACTCTGTTTTCGGACGTGGACTCTAGAAAGTACTCCAGCATTAGGAGATTCACTAGCCGATTTGTGTGTGCCGCTCAGCTGGAATTGGAACTTACCGTAGCAAAAAAAGTTTGTATGAGATTAATAGGACGCCACTGTTCCTTTCTGACACTTGGTAGGCAGCACGACAGCGTAAGATTAATTTGCATCTTCTTCCACGTCGATTGTTTGAATTTATTCTAAGGAGTATCAATATTTACTGATCTTCATGTAAAAATTGAGAGTGCGCTGTCGCTATTTGGTTTTAAAGCCGAGCGATAATGTAACGTGTTTTTGTTGTTATAGTGAATGAAGGGTGGATGGAAGGGAGGAAGGGAGAGGCAAGTTTAACGTCCCGTCGATGAAGAAGTCATTAGAGAGGAGTACAATATCGAAGTGGTAAAGAATTCGGTCGCCTACTTTCAAAGGCATCCTGGCATTTTCCTTAAACATTTAGGGATACTTGGAAAGTCTGTATCTCGTTGGCCGGACAGGGAGTTGAACCGTGATCCTTCCGAATATGAGTACAATATCTTATCACTTCACGAAGTCAAATGTTTTGTGTAGTAAGTACTTTTGTGGAAATACTTCATCATCATAGTAAGTGTGTATGAAAAACAGAGTAATACCCACGTCTGAACAGGGTAACCTGTTTAATCTGGTGTCACCTTCAGTTAGCTAAGTAGGTTTGTGAAGTTCAGTTGGTACCAGGCGCGGCTGATCTCAGCAGTTCGTAAGTTACATGGGGCCGGCCGGCTATTAGCGTGGCTGTCTGTCAGGGCCAAACCGGCGATCTCGTGAGTTCCGTCTTGAGCGAGGTGTTTCTTACTTGCCTCGCACGTCGGGCTGCTATCTTATCGCAGTTTCCTGTCGGCTCTCGTGAGGTGTGTTAGCACTTGGGCGTTAAAAAACGGCTGTTCAGCGCTGACAAACTAAACTCTTTAAGCACGAATGAAGCTTAAATGGGCTAACAACACCCACTGTTTGAATTACCTTTTTCATTTTTAAAGTCCCACTACATCAAGACTTCATTCATTAAAGTTAAGTAAATAACATTATCAACTGTTTGGATTTTTTTTTTCTTTTCTTTCTGACCTCCTCGTGCAGTGTAATCTGTAAAGTGTTAGTTTGCAAGAGCCACAACTGGACCAAAAGTTTCCGTGAAGGTAATCGGAGTGCCAGTCCCTCGTAGGAGACATAAAGTACAAGCAAATATAACCGTACAGAAAACAGAGTTCACGTTACTCACAAAATTTGTGTTTTTACATGGCAGATAACGCTCTTGCATCAAGAAGAGTACCTAGCTGTACATAAATGTGTCAGATTCCCTAGGAGTAAAATCTCAGTAGGTGCTACACTAATTGACAGCTTAACTTCGGTTCAACACATAACTAATGAGGAGGTATTGAATAGAATTGGGGAGAAGAGGAGTTTGTGGCACAACTTGACAAGAAGAAGGGACCGGTTGGTAGGACATGTTGTGAGGCATCAAGGGATCACAAATTTAGCATTGGAGGGCAGCGTGGTGGGTAAAAATCGTAGAGGGAGATCAAGAGATGAAATACACTAAGCAGATTCAGAAGGATTTAGGTTGCAGTAAGTGCTGGGAGATGAAGAAGCTTGCACAGGATAGAGTAGCATGGAGAGCTGCATCAAACCAGTCTCAGAACTGAAGACCACAACAACAGGTGCGGACGCTGCACAGCGGGATAACGCCACAAGGAAAAATCTTCGGCACGGTGCACTTCATGTAAGCTGGCCGGACAAGAAATGCCCGTTATAAGAGCACAGTGGTTTGGAGCGTTCTAGATGGTGCAAAACTGGTTCTAGATGGTCATTTGACCATCCATCGCCAACATTAGTGTTGTGGTGGGGTGCATGTGACAATCGGTTGTATGGAATCGGCGCAGTTAAATGGATGGACGTTGAGATGTGATAGAATAGGAGAAAGGAGCTACCATGAAACTTTCTGGTACGTCAAAACTGTGTGCCGGGCCGGGACTTGAATCTTTGGTGAGCAATTGCTCTACCGGCTAAGCAATCCAAGTACCACGATCCACCCATACTGCTTTACTTACGCCAATGGAATGTAGCAGATGTACCGGTTTTACTTCCGCCAGTGGAAAGTAGCAGATGAGGTACTAGCTGTGCTTCCGCCAGCAGCAGGTAGCAGAGGAGGTACTGGCTTTACTTTCGCCAGTGGAAGTTAGCCGATGAGGTACTGGAGTAAGTAAAGCTATGAGTGTGGGTAGCGTGTCGTGCTTGGAAAGCTAAGCCGGTAGAGCACTGGCCCACGAAAGGTAAAGCTCCCAATTTCGAGTCCCGGTTTGGCACACAGCTTTGATATGGCAGGAATTTTCAGATCAGTGCACACTCGGCTGCACAGTGAAAATTCATTCTGGAAAGGAGCTTTCATCCTTGGTTGCACCAATGACCAAATAATGAATGAAGTTTTCCGATTTGTTGGTGCATCAACGCGAACTGTCTAGAGACTAAACACTAAATGGTGTACCACTCGAAGTCACGTAACAACGCGTACGAGCGACGGTCAGTATCCTAACGGGTAGAGACCGGAGACCAGACGACAAGGAGAGGCACAGCCTCACGAATGTCATGCTGCAGTCAGTGAATGCTGATCCATCACAACCAGTTTTCGAGCGAACACTGGGAGGAAAGTACACGTAGTGGATATTTGGAATTTTGTACCTCGCGAAAGGTTATTGCTCACAGCAGCCAGCGGCTCGTAAAGCTACACGACTTAAGGGTGGGGGAAGGGGGTAAACAGTACAGAAATTGGACGATAGCTGACTGGGGGCGTGTAGTGTGGTCTGACGAGTCGGTATTTTCGCTCTTTCTGAAATAATGATCGGCGTGTGCTGCGGCGACTGCTTACGGGAAATCAGTCGAAATAACGATTTTTTAAAATTGAGTTTAGCTATTACGCGTAGATATGTATGGTTTTTGTATGTTTGATGTACGTTAATACGAAAGAAAGAGCGTTTTCTAATTAACGACACATCCCCTTCAGCCTGCTTGCAATTGAGCTGTCATCCCGTCTGCAGCAGACTTTCTTTGTATTAACTCTATTCCTTAACCACTGGTTTGCAAGTTGGTCAGCCTGGTGTCAAGCGAGTGTGCTTGACAGCTTAATTTCAGTTCAACATTCTATTTTCGTTTTACTAGTCGTAGTGATTTGAAATATTACTTGATTTTAGGAAGTAATCTTATTGTGTTTGTAGTTATATTTTAGCTGTGCAGATCGTAAATACGGTCAGAATAAGAATGTTTCATAGTAGGAATAAGTTTAAAGGTAACAGAGGAGCTCTGTCGCACTCTCTGACCAAAGACCCCGGGTCATGATGTAAGTATCAGAGAGCTAGTGTAACTGATGATGAATATAGACATACCCATTACCTAACAACTTCAGTAACAGATTTTATAAAACCTTTCCATAGAGACTTAGCTAGCAAAACCTTACTTGCTTAATGCAACCATGGGAGAACTCAAAATCCCAACGAAAATGTCAATGGGAACACTTGCCTGAAACCGTATTTTTGGGCCTCAAACCACTGAAAACTGGTTCAATCGATGCACTGTTGTGTTTCAACGATGGGTCAGCCAGCAGGTTGAAATTTTTCACTGATATGCGCACAGAACCTCGGGTGAATACGAAGAACGCGATTCTTTCAATTGACCAGAACTGTGGATGCGGGAGACTGAGAAGAGTGGACCACTCAATATGTCAAAACGTGGGCTGGCGGGCACAGAAACACGCAACAGTGACTGGTAAGGAACTGACGAATTTTAACCTTTTAATGTAGGTTGAAAAGATTGTATCACAACTTCAAAGGCATTCCCCAAAAGTATGAAACTTTTAGCTTTAGGTACAATTTTCCCTGAAACTAATACATCTATGTCAATGAAACTTGATAGACAGATTAATGAGTTCACATATATTAAAATGTAGTAGAATTATGGCAATCAAAGGAAATGTGTGACAAATATTTAGATGTTGCTTTTTTTTAAATGCCAATTTTTTAGGTCACATAATTTTTTTGGAATTTCTAATGTTAGGTTAGTTAGGTTAGTGTTGTTTTAACGTCTCATCGACAACGAGGTCATTAGAGACGGAGCGCAAGCTCGGGTTAGGGAAGGATGGGGAAGGAAATCGGCCGTACCCTTTCAAAGGAACCATCCCGGCATTTGCCTGAAACGATTTAGGGAAATCACGGAAAACCTAAATCAGGATGGCTGGAGACGGGATTGAACCGTCGTCCTCCCGAATGCGAGTCCAGTGTGCTAACCACTGCGCCACCTCGCTCGGTGAATTTCTAAGTGATAACAATGCTGTTGTCATATAAGTAATTAACTTTGATGAAGATATGACAACTTATGCATGATTCAAATTTCCTTTGATTTGAACGAATAGCTTTTGAGAGGAAGTGTACCAACGTTAGTACTCTCAACCACAGGAAATTCGATCACGACCAGGTCCCGTTAATGAACTGTCAACTTCCGTGTGTGGAGGGTGTAGTTCATACCAGAATGTTTATCTCAAGATTCTCTGTGATCAAATGTGGTTCTACACTTCAATGATGTCTATGCTGTGTGGACTCTCCCGTCTTCCAAGATGATAATGCCCGTATTGCTAGGGATAGATAAGTACGTTGCTGGTTTGGCGAACACTCAGGTAGCCTATTGCACCTCGACTGGCCTACTAAATAGCTCGATGTTAATTCCATGGAAAATGTGTGGGTGTATTTGGAGCAGTGGGTGAAACGCAGAAATTAACATTCTAGCAATATGGAAGCCTTACGGGAACTAATCACCAGTGAGTGGCTTCAGCTGGATGTTGTATATCTGAAGAACCTTAGGGTCCGCCAACTCTCGCTGAAGTCAGGTCATTATCAAGGCTAAAGAAGATGATGTACAGTATTGGTAGAATTTCAAGTAATACTCGATGGCTTGCTGCACTAGCCGGTCTCTGTGGCCGAGCGGTTCTAGGAGCTTCAGTCTGGAACCGCGCGACCGCTACGGTCGCAGGTTCGAATCTTGCCTCGAGCATGGATCTGTGTGATGTCCTTAGGTTAGTTAGGTTTAAGTAGTTCTAAGTTCTAGGGGACTGATAACCTCAGATGTTAAGTCCCATAGTGTTCAGAGCCATTTGAACCATCCCTACACTATGACGCCAGGAATAATACCGCTGTGGCTCTCCAACAGATTGGAAGAATGGGAACCCACTCCAGGAAGCCGCCATACTCGCCGACGTACCCATCCGGGGTAGTGTAGAACTGTAACTCATCGCTGAACAGAACGCTACGCCATTCATGACGATTCCATCTTCCCAGACCGCTGAACCACTAGAAATGCATCCGTTTGTGTTGTTGCGTTGTAGTGGTAACGACAGCCTATACGTGTAAAGGTAGTTCCATAGTCTGGCTGCTCTTAGTCTCAAACCAATGGTTCCGGAATGACACAGAATGTTGAAGTGAGTGGGGAGTCCGTTAGTTGTTCTCGGATGAAAGGCGCGGATGAGAAGAGATTACGATTTGGTTACGATGTGCTTGGACCACAACACAACAATCATCGCTTGTGGTGGTCAGACGTGGTCGATCGCAACCTTGACGACGAATATTACTGCCATCATGTTCCCATGCAGTTCAACATCGGGCAACTTTCACATCTGAATGCCCCACAGATCTGAATCCTGCAATCCGGCCAAGTAGAGACCGACCATCAAATCTCTTTCCGACACTGTGAGGTGATGATTCCGCTGTTCCACACCTTGGCATCTTCATGTAATTCACAACGATCACTCAAAAACGGATGCTGTTCACTCCCCCCCCCCCTCACCCCCACCCCCTCAGTCCCAGGCCTGGTAACAACACTATACACGACCAACATTTAATGCACCCTTGCAGTCTATTAGATGTTTTACCTGTGACACAGAACTGCAACTGTACTCATTTATATACCCGCCAATGGGGTATACGTACACCAAGTTACACTGAAATCCGACATATTTTCTAGGTGCTTGGCCTTCTTTGTCAGGCAGCGTACTTTCGCCACGCCGGCCGCTGTGGACGAGCGGTTCTAGGCGCTTCAGTCTGGAACCGCGTGACCGCTACGGTCGCAGGTTCGAATCCTGCCTCGGGCATGGTGTGTGTGATGTCCTTAGGTTAGTTAGGTTTAAGTAGTTCCAAGTTCTAGTGGATCGATGACCTCAGATGTTAAGTCCCATAGTGCTCAGAGCCATTTGAACCATTTTTGAATTTCCGCCACAGTAAACACAAAAACAGGTAAAAACATGGCATCCTGAGCTCTCACTCAGTCAGTATCGAGATCAGCACTGTCCAGTCTATCTCTTTATGTAAGATCTTTAACCATTGTGCTCTTTACATTTGTGACTAGTGTTTACCTCGATGTGCTTTTATCTAAACCTGTACGCTGCAAGCTTCCATACGGTGTATGGTGGTAGGCACATGGTGTAGCAGCGTCAATCTACCTTTCCTAATCCATTTACCAATGGTGCGCAGTAAGAAAGCCTGTCGATAACCCTCTGTATTGGTTCGAATATCTCTAATTTAGCTTAATGGTCATCAGACGACATGTATTTAGAGGAAGTAATACGTTTCTTGACTCATTTGGGAACGTGGGCTTCTAGAATTCAGCAGTAGGGCTCTCAACGATTCACATTGCCTCTCACGTAATGTGTCCTATTGCAGTTTCTTGAAGATACTTTCGCGCTGATCGAACAAATCCGTAACGAATAATGGAGTTCTTTTCTGTCTCTTATGCTTATCTAACTTCCTAAGGGTGCAAAACTGTCGGATCTTGCAGCATAGATCTCAGGCAGACCAGCAGCAGCCAATGGTTTGCGGGCCAGCCACATTTGTAATTTTGCTGTTGGGCGCTGTCAAAAATTCTGTCATAGCGTTCTACAACGCAGTGCTCTACCGCAGTGTGGCTTGGATTGCTACATGCTGTAGCAGAAAGCAACGGTTCACAGCCAGCTACTTGACAAGAACCGAGCACTTTTCCCAACACACGTGGGCAGGGCAAGTATATGTCCTCAGCCAGTAGCTTCATTCCAACAGTGCCATGCATTAATCTGGCATTGCCTCTGCGCCAGTCACCAGTTGGACGTGTAGCCAAGCAGCCATAACTTCATCGAGCAGCACCATCGACTAGGTGAAGCCGCAAGTCTACGAGCCACCAACAAGCCCTGGTGGTTCTGAGTTTCGAGATGACGCTTCTCGTTGGATACCATTGCCTGACACTCCAGCCAGCCTTTGAGAGTCGTGGGTTCGACTCGGTGCGGCTTCACGTCCTTAAGCTGCCCTGAGCCGCAAGCAGAGTACGCCAATCCAGCCGTAGCGGCACTGTGCTGCAGAGCAGACAACCTTCTTGCGTCAGCAAGGCCGCGTCGCCGCCAGCTGCTGTTAACGCTGTCGCGGCAGTTCACGTGCCCCAGGGAATTCATTCGCTGCCACAACCTCTTGGATCGAATCCATCGACCTATTGTAAATCGAATTATAATGAATGTTTCTTCGAACCAGCTTTCTTGACTCTGTACTCGCCGCTCTGCTGGAAGATCCTACCCCCACAGCCTCCTGTACGGGACATTCTGGGGTCAGAAGTAGCGATCGTGCAGTATTGGTGTCAGCAAAGTAGTCAACACAAACACGACACCATTACACAGAACGTACTCAATAACTGATCGACAGATGGTCTTGTAAGCGATCTCTCTTGTGTGTGAATTACACTTCCCCAGGATTCTTGCAATGAATCTGAGTCTGGCATCTCGCTACCCCGAGGCTAGATTAGTGCGGTCCTTCCATGATACTCGAAAGTTGTAACTGAGTCTCTTGACTGATCGCCGATCGTGTAATCAAACGAATGTTTAGTTTTTTACGCGCATATAACTACATTTCGTTATGTTTTGATTCAGCTGCGACCTTGGCATCAGGCACTGGTCGTCTGAAAGTTTTCTAACAAATTTTTAACTGTTGTGTTCACCTTAGCACTCAACATAGAGATGACAGGGAGAGAACCGCGTACTACAGAAACTACAGGATGATTCAGAGAAAAAGTGAAAGAATTAGGTATTGTTGTAAAAGAAGGTTTTAAATTTTTTCTGGCTCTGAGCACTATGGGACTTAACTGCTGAGGTCATCAGTACCCTAGAACTTAGAACTACTTAAACCTAACTAACCCAAGGACATCACACACATCCATACCCGAGGCAGGATTCGATCCTGCGACCGTAGCGGTCGCGCGGTTCCAGACTGTAGCGCCTAGAACAGCTCGTCCACCCCGGCCGGCAAGTTTTAAATAAATTTATTTATGTCGTTAATAGTAAAAACATACAACTTAAGAATAAACAAAGACAATTTATTTTTAAAGATGAAATCTCCATTTCTGCACAAACGTTCCTACAGTCTGTTAGATAAATTGTGCAGTTGCTTCTCGGACCTTAGCTTTCAATTTTCCAGATGTAGCAGGTCGACTACGATACACTCTGCTTTTGAGGTGACCTCAGAAGAAGAAATCGCACGGCGACAGACGAGTGAATCTAGGAGGCCACGGACTGCCACAGTTTCTCAAAATTATACAGTTGCCCTACAACTGGCGTACAGCAGGTACCGATAATCTTGCTGTGTGTGACATTGATCCGGCTTTCTGAAACCAAACATTTTCAATAATTTGTGGAAATGCCTATAGTTTCTCCGTAACAAAGGTTTCAAACATGGCGACATACCGATCCGATGTGACTGTACTCGCAAGGCTCTTCTCGTCTTCAAGAAAATAAGGACCTATTATGCCGTATAATGGCACAGAAGACTGCACGGTATCTCTGTAGCTGTGCAATCGACGTTACAGTAGTTGAGCAGAATTTTCTTGTGTCAAATAGCTTAAGTTTTGTTTGTTAAAAATTAATTAAAATGGAAAAGGACTTTGTCTAACAGTCCCAGATTGAAACTCATTGTCATCGTTTACCTTTTCAAGCATTCGTTCACAGAATTGTCGTCGCGCCAGGTGATCGTTGGGTTTCAGTTCCTGGAAGATCTGGAACTTGTATGGATGTTAATAAACGTCCTTTACAAATTGTCTTCGAACACTTGTACTATGCCACTGTAAATACGATGCATGACGACGGATTGAACGACATATGGTTCTAATGACAACAGTTCGAACAGCCTCGACATTATCTGACGTACAAACGGTTCACACACGGCCTGCAGGTTTCTTTACCATTGCTTAACTTGTTCCATCAAACTTATGTATCAACTTGTTATTTGGATGTGCTGATGAAATTTGATTGTGGCGTCTTAAATTGTACCGATGGTGAAATTCTCTTAGTAGAACCTCCACACTGTTACTATTTTCGGAAAAAAGCTTTAATGGCAAAATCAGTTTGCAGACCACTCCAAGTATCTAAATGGCAAGACGGTCTGAGTTGGTTTCCGTATGTTTATAGTGGAAAACGGTGTGCAGCCTATTGAACGTGTCTTGCGCCAGTCTCACGACGATTAGAGGCCGATGTCATTTTGCTTTTTATGCGATTTTTGGCCCCAGGACGATTAAAAATCGTCTTTTCCCATCCGATGTGGCTCTACTTTGCTGGTGAATGGGATTTACTGACTAATAGTGCCACAACTGTTGACCGCCGAATTTGGGCAGTCATGCGCGTTGAACAGAATGGATGATGTAATGTGCAACTCAAATCAAACTGTCGGGTTGCGATTCACCTGTCATTTGTAGCCGACCTCATTTACATTAAGACGCTTACAGCGTCATCTATTGGTAAAATTTTCGTTGGTTTTTTTCTTCCATGATGTTTCCCCTGAGTCAATAACATGCTGTTCAAATTAGACGTCATTCTGAGGTTTAGTTCTCTTTCTACAGCGTTTTGACACAAATTTTAATTATGGACACAATGCGTGTGTCCACGAGAGAGGCGCGTAAATATTTGAACACTGCAAAGAACCTGCGCCCGCCGCTTGCGACAGCAGGTGCACATAAAATCCCTTGCATCTGCGGGAAGTGTGCGTAGGAACTAGAAAAGGGGCATTAACGTCCGGCTTAAGGAACACAAGAAAAACTTTCGTCTAGGAAACACGCACAAGTCGGCCGTAGCAGTGGGACCAATGAACCATCTAATTTGTTTATCCGATACTACGTTTTTATGAAGATCCGAGTACACTAGGATGTACAGAGAATTCATAAAACTTGATAAGCACAAAAACACCTTTAACAGAAAGGAAGGATCTGAATGGTGCGAAAAGTGACAGTTGACCCTAAATAACGAAAAGTGTGAGGTCATCGACATGAGTACTAAAAGGAACTCAAACTTCGGTTACACGATAAATCAGTTTAATCTAAAAGCCGTAAATTCAACTAAATACCTAGGTATTACAATTACTAACAACTTAAATGGGAAAGAACACATAGAAAATGTTATGGGGAAGGCTAACCAAAGGCTGCATTTTATTGGCAGGACACTTAGAAAATGTAACAGACCTACTAAGGTGACTGCATACACTACGCTTGTCCGTCCTCTTTTAGAATACTGCTGCGCGGTGTGGGATCCTTACCAGGTAGGACTGACGGAGTACATCGAAAAAGTTCAAAGAAAGGCAGCACGTTTTGTATTATCGCGAAATATGGGAGAGAGTGTCACAGAAATGATACAGGATTTGGGCTGGAAATCATTAAAAGAAAGGCGTTTTTCGTTGGGACGGAATCTTCTCACGAAATTCCAATCACCAACTTTCTCCTCCGAATGCAAAGATATTTAGTTGATACCGACTTACACAGGGCGGAACGATCACCACGATAAAATAAGGGAAATCAGAGCTCGTTACGGAAAGATGTAGGTGTTCATTCTTTCCGTGCGCTATACGAGGATGGAATAATAGAGAATTGTGAAGGTGGTTCGATGAAACCTCTGCCAGGCACTTAAATGTGATTTGCAGAGTATCCATGTAGCTGTAGATGTAGATGTAGAAGGAGTATGCGCCGATATGAAACTTCCTGGCAGGTTAAAAGTATGTGCCGGACCGAGACTCGAACTCGGGACCAGTCTGTGGCTAAGCCATGTCTCCGCAATATCCTTTCTTCCAGGAGTGTTAGTTCTTCAAGGTTCGCAGAAGAGCTTCTGTGAAGTTTGGAAGGTAGGAGACGAGGTACTGGCAGAATTAAAGCTGTGAGGACTGGTCGTGAGTCGTGCTTGGGTAGCTCAGTAGGTAGAGCACTTGCCCTCGAAAGGCAAAGGTCCCGAGTTCGAATCTCGGTCCGGCACTCAGTTTCAATCTGCCAGGAAGTTTCAGGAAAGAAGGATGTTCAGAATTAAACACGTTCTGGGCTTCAGTGCTGAATAAGCCAACAGCACCAACTCTTCCCAACTATAGGCCCCGTAACACAGATCGGTGCTACTCCGCGATCTTAGGCAGTGGTCCGAAGATGCCGCGAAGGGAGAAGGGAAGATTAAAGTTTAACGTCCCTCGACAACTAGGTCATTCAAGACGAGTACGAGCTCGGGTTGTTTCAAGGATAGGGAAGGAAATCGGCCGTGCCCTTTCAGAGGAACCATTTCAGTATTTGCCTGGAGCGATTTAGGGAAATCGCAGAAAACTTAAATCTGAACGGCCGTAGGCGAGTTTGAACTGTCGTCCTCCCGAATGCGAGTCCAGTGTGCTGACCAAGGGATGTCCGCCGGCCACCGTGTCATCCATCCTCTGCCTTGCGGTTTCATGACGATATGGTCTGGAGGAGCGAGCGATCAGCACAAAGCTCTCCCAGTCGTTTTGCCGACTTCCCAGACCGCGGATGTATTCGAGTTAAATCAAACAATTTTGAGAGAAGTAGATTAGGAAATACTAGAAGTAGTAGCTGAGGATTCCTGTTTAACCAACAAAATAACTGATGATGGACGTAGTAGAGAGGATTTAAATACAGACTTTAGCACAATAACAGTTAACATAGAATGTAAATTTAAGTGCTAGGAAGCCTTCTGCTAAGGTATTTGTCTGGGGAGTAGCCTTACACGGAAATGGAATATAGGTAACAAACAATTTAGGCAAGAAGAGAAGTTTTTTAAATGTGGTGCTACAGAAGAATGCTGAAGACTAGATCGTTAGATTGGATAGCTAATGGGAGGTTAGTCATTAGAATTGGACTAAAAAGAGATTTATGGCTAAACTTCACTAAAAGAAGGGATAACTTGGTAGAACACATGCTGAGGCATCAAGAAATTTTTTGGTAATGGGGGAGATGCGGGGGAGTAAAAACTGGAGGCTTGCCAAGACTCGACCACAGAAATGGATGAAGCTTGCAGTAGTTATTGGAGATGAAGAGATTTGCACAGAACAGAGTAGCGTAGAGAGATGCATCAAACCAGTCTTCTGACTGAAAACGACTCTCAGCTGATTCTAAAAACAATTTTGTGACACTGGAAAAACGGAATTGGTGTTTAGGTAGTGAGGCCCATGCCTTGGATTTTCATTACCTGATAAGAAAATTTTCGAGGATTTCATCTTGCAACATTTTGTTGCATTACATAGTTGTGATGCATCGTTTTTATTAATCTATTCATAGGAGGGCTGGTCGTAATGTTTTAATCATCACCTCGGGAAAATAAAGTTAAGTAATTAATTGTTATTTGTTAAGAGGAACATGTTTGTAGTCCTGGTACAAGTTGAAATCTACTCGCCACGGCACCGTAGCACATCGCTTGAGGAGTCAAAAATAAAACTCCGCAGCCCATTGATAAAGTGGAGTATCATTTGGCAGTTGACATTTCCAGCATTGTGACAATCCTTGTTGGAAGTATGATGGAAGGAAGGAAGAACAGAGTTTAATGTCCGATTGACGTGGAGGTCATTGTTTCGAGGATGGAAAAGCAAATCAGCCGTTACCTTTCAAAGGAAGCATCACGGCATTTGTCTGGAGTGATTTAGGGAAATCACGAAAAATCTAAATCAGGATGGTCAAACACGGATTTCAACTTTCGTCCTTCAGAATGTGAGTCCAGTGTACTTCCGACTGCGCCACATCGCTCGGTCTTGGAAGTGTGTGGAAAAAATGCACTCCCATATGATAATAGTTAAGGTTGTGCAGACGCTTCCAGCGTAGACAGTCAAGTGTAAATGACGAAGAATGAAGTGACAGACCATCTGTCTGTGAAGAACCGGGAATTGCGAAAGATATGGAGACTCTGGTGCCGCAATCGAGGAGACGGGGGAAAATGTACGAACCAGTCGTGGATCAGTTTTCAACATCTTGTGCCACTTTTTGAACATGACAAGGTCGCCACACGCTGGCTTCTGCTACTGCTCTAGTCCATTAAAACACACACACACACACACACACACACACACATACCAAACCGAGGTCACCTAATCACCATGATGAGAGCACAGTTCATCACTGCCGCAAGCATCGCAAGCACTGGAAACGTATGGATTAACCATTCCTAAATAGGCGAAGAAGTAACCGTCACCGGGTGAGATGATTCAGAGTAGATTTTTGGAATTGTCACGGTGTTAGCTTGTGCCGAAACGCACTGCCGAAACGTCCTGTTGAAGTTACGGGAGATTGTCTAGGTGAAACGTCGTGGGAAGCTGTCGAAGCCCCAGCTTGTACAAGGTACTGCTCAGGTAGGACACGGTCACAGGTGCTGCTTGCGTGCATCAAGCTTCGTTTTCTCCTGAGATGGCACTCAAGCGCTTCTACCGGTTTCCTCGGGTGAAGAAACCATTGGGTGACAGGCAGTTCCACTGTGGCAGACAGTTAACTTTCGAGGTGGAACGTTTACGGAACAGGCAAAATGCGACCAGAAACTTTTCGTTTGAGAGCGTTGCTGCAACGTATATGAATGTAGCGCGAGTACGACGCGGGTATATACGCACTAACTCATTGGCAAGGGTTTAATGTGGAATTTGCGTCTTTCTGACAAGCGTGTGGTTAGAGCGGAAACGTGAAATATGGCGAACTTCTTGTGAAATGCGTCCAAACAGGACCAACTTGCTGTTATTCTTTTCTTGGCTGCCAAACGACTAACACCGATAGACATCCGTGGACGAATGAAGAAAGTGTACGGAGCAGCGTGTCTGTTGCAAACCACCGTTGTGGAATGGTGCGCCAAGTTCCGTGCTGATTGCGACTCGACGCAAGACGCTCCTATATCGCAAATGTCGAAACGCAGAAGTTACGCTAAATCATGTGGGAGATACTCCAGTACTCGCCCTATAGTCCTGATCTCTCCCCAGGCAGTTATCACACCTTCGGCGCTATAAAAAGGGCCTTGTCTGACGAGGATGTGCAGCATGCAGTTACGGACTTCTTCACGCAGCAGGATGCTGTGTTTTGCCAAACGGATATCTTCAACCCGGTGCGTCGGTCGGGTGTTTGCTTCTGCGCTCAAGGCGATTTTACCTGTTTGAAATACCGATTATGTACTCTACGGCCTTCGAACGGAAACTTTTTGATCACCCCTTATACAGCCAAGCTTTCCGTCAATTGATGGTTGGGAAAATGTATCGCACTGAAGGGTCAATATGTAGAGAAGGGCTAAAACAGTCATGAAGTTTCATGGTAACAAACTGATTTTTTTTTTCGAGGTGATAAAACTTCTCGACTATCCCCCGTACACGTAACTTCGCTGTTCGTGAAAGTGCACGCAAGTAACTGTCCCAGCAGCAGTCGTAGATTATTCACTGCACGCTGCCTGTGTTTAACTGGGCGTGCATCAACAGCTCGTCACAAGAGAGGCGTCGACTCCCGTCTCCGTGACCTGTCCGCTAAGACAGATCGCTGCTCTGCGATGTGAGTCTGCGACAGGAAATGGGCTCTGCCCGCCGTCTCAAGGGCGCCTCGCGGAACAAATAAAACACGGGGTGAGTGCACGTGGCACGTGTATCGAGCAGTTTGCCGGCAGACCGCCGAGGGCGTTCGATGTGTCCTTTTGAAGCTCTCGGGGCAGCCAAACCCATTACGCTCCACTAAATCGCTCGTGGGAGCGTGGCAGGGGGGAACGGGCCAGTCAGCGACAATGTGTGCGCTGAACCAATCTAGCAGCCTCTCTTTCACCGTGATGACCGACGCACTTGCGGAACTAAAGGCCGTTACTAACATTAATTTCTCTTGAAAAGCAAAATGTTCAAAGATTCCAGCTAAGCGGATTTAATTTTCATTTCCTACATGGCAGATTAGCCTACAGGTATTAAAAAAAATATCTTACTACTCAAGGACAGTTACCTGTCAGCGGCAAGGTAAAAAGCGTGCTACTTTAACCCCTTTTCTGTTATTATAAATTACCGTAAAGGTTTGAATAACTTTTTATTTTTATCTATATTTTTTATACGAGGGTTGGAATTTAAATAGTGGCAACTATTTATTCACAACCGATACAAAAGAGTTACATGTTTGCACCTGTTACCGCCCTTCAAAGTAGTCACCAGCGTTGTGTAGAACCCGTTGCCAGCGATGTGAAAGACGTAGTGTACCGTTAGCAGAGCCTATTCTGTTGATGGTGCGACTGGAGTGTTCTACTGCCTGTCGAATCTCTGGAACAGCTCTGAAGCGAATGCCACGAAGTGGTTCGTTCATCTTCACAATCAAATCAAAGTCACAAGGACTTAAGTCCGGGGAGTATGGTGGATGGTACAGTACTTCCCAGTCCCATCGACCGAACATAGCAGCCACAGCTTGCGCTGTATGCGTCCGCGCATTGTTGTGCAAAATGATGGGTGGGTTGCGCAGAAAGTATCGCCACTTCTTTCGCAAAGCCGGCAGCAGGTGATGCTCCAAAAACGAACAGTAATACTGTGCACTGACGGTCTGTCGCGGAGGAACGTAATGCGTTAGGATAACACCATCACAGTCGTACACGAGAATCACCATAACTTTCACCATACTGGGGCTCTGACCCATAATGATGCCATTTGTTGGATTGACGTTTCAGTTTTGACTTCGTAACATTCGCTTCAGAACTGTTCCAGAGATTCGACAGGCAGTAGACTGCTCCATTCGCACCAACAGAACGGGCTCTGCTAACGGCATACTACGCCTTCCACATCGCTGGCAACATGTTCTACACAACGCTGGTGACTTCTCTGCAGGACAGTAACAGGTTCAAACATGTAACTTTTTTGTACCGGTTGTGAATAAATAGTTTCAACTATTTAAGTTCCAACCCTCGTATTCTTTGTTGGTTTAAATATTTATAATTTCATTTGTTTAGTGAACTTTTCAAATTAAAACAGGTTATAGTGGGTCCACAATCGATTATACTGAGATGAGAAAATGGTTCAAATGGCTCTAAGCACTATGGGACTTAACATCTGAGGTCATCAGTCCCCTAGAATTAGAATTACTTAAATCTACATAACCTAAGGACATCACACACACCCATGCCCGAGGCAGGATTCGAACCTGCGATTGTAGCAGCAGCGCGGTTCCGGACTGAAGCGCCTAGAACCGCTCGGCCATATCGGCCGGCTGAGATGAGAACTAATGGTTGGAAACCCATATTCATTATGTTATGGACAAACGCAACATACACCGCATAACATATCACGGTAATTGTTCAAAATAACGACGGTCGGTGTTCTCGCAGGAACATCAGATAGTTAGGTGGTCTTAGACAACGTCCACCCATCATTGCTGGCGCTCACCGTTGTGGGTGGCGTGGGGATTGTCGTCACTCCAGATATGGCTGTTGCCACTGTTGAAAACGCCATCATGGGTGAATGAGGCCTCGTGTGTGAACAATACACACTGTTAAGAAGCTTGGCATTACAGCATTGCTGTGGATAATCCATTGACAGAAGTGTACCTGGGGCTCAAAATTCGCTGGTCCCAGTGCTTCCACATGTTCTTTATGATGGGGGTGAAATACCTGTTCTACAAGTACTCTCCACATTGAATATTTTGAAGTGTGCATTTAAAAGTCAAGTTAACGTGTGCTTATTGCTGGGCAGTCGGCCACATGATCTAACACCATCTGCTGAAAGCCTGGTGTTAGGACAGGGCTTTGGCGGAAAGCTTGGCCGGCTCTCTGTTGTGGGTACGACGCCGTTTCTCATGAGTTGGCACCCACGGAGATAAACTCCTTACAGTTGGGGTGACGCCTTTTGGGAAAGCGTTCTCTGTAAATTCGTCCTACTTTACGGGCACTACATCCATCCTCGCCGTGCATGTCTGGCAACTCTCGTGACGGGTAACGTTCCGTCTTTTGAGTATGCGTCATGCCCTGTACACAGTAACACACCTCACCATGGACACATCATGAGCTGTCCGAGGCAGTGGACAACTGACGCCGGCCGAAGTGGCCGAGCGGTTCTAGGCGCTACAGTCTGGAACCGCGCGACCGCTACGGTCGCAGGTTCGAATCCTGCCTCGGGCATGGATGTGTGTGATGTCCTTAGGTTAGTTAGGTTTAAGTAGTTCTAAGTTCTAGGGGACTGATGACCTCATTAGTTAAGTCCCATAGTGCTCAGAGCCATTTGAACCATTTTTGACAACTGCCACCAGGGATAGTGGTGTGCATGCGGCACAGGTTCAAGTGCTGGTGCGAGGCTGTACGCTGTTTATCACAAACTGCCTGTTTCAGTGTACGACAGACATTAGGGACCGTAGAGAGAGTGCAGCAGGGTGTCATGCGCCGTTGCCATGCAGGCATTGAGATTGGTGATCGTCGCTTTGAACTGTTACTATAAGCTGCGTTTTTATGCGGTATATGCTTTGTGTATCCATAACACAATAAATATGCAGTTCCTACCATTGGTTCCCTATCCAAGCATAATAGTTTGTGGATCCGCTACCACCTGTTTCAATTAGAACCAAAAGGTCTTACAACACCCTGAATAGACGAGTTAAAAATCTTATTTTATATGATCGTGTAGGCCTAAGTCTTCGTGACCAGTTAGTTAAAATAAAAGTGTTTTGAATATGGTAACACGTCATATTGTAAAATAATTGCTATTCAATAAAGCCATCTACGAAGACTTATCCCACATTCACAGTTCACCTTGCACACTACAGGATAATGCAGAGCAACTATCCTGTCCTTGGTGGAGCCTAATGCGTCTTCGCCGGGTTAGTATGCAGCCTGTCTTCTACAGCAGTTGTAACATCCAGTTTGTGTTAGGTTCCACCAAGGACAAGACAGATGCTATCCACACTGCCCGGAGTGTACGAGGTGGACTGCACGAGGAAGTCTGCATGGGCGAGACCGGGAGCACGAACACTGCAGTGGCCGAGCAACACGACTGCGGCAAGAAAATAAAACTCAATGAAACTTGCGTACCCCCCCCCCCCCACCTTCCCAAGCAGCCAATGTTAATTCGTTAATATCGCGTTCTTTAAATCAAAAAGTGTGTGGCATCTGAACAGGCAACTCGCTTCCACTGTTACGTCGTCTAATCAGGAAGATCTTGTTGTGCCGTTTGTTCAGTATTGGGACACTTACAAGGCATGTACTCTGGAGTAGCATCTGCAACTATGTATGATAAATGGTATGTTCGTATATACAATCCTGGCTGCACGAAATGTACTGTATGCTTGGATATGCAAATGATTAGCAGTTCAGCTCAACCGTACAATCTACATAGTAGTAACACCATCTGCATTCTATATGTAAGGAACGGTTGCACAGCGGGTTTCTCATTCAGAAATCACATTGTGATGTTATTTGTTTGTGAGAAGATCACGTCATACCTCGCGTCAGTAGGATAACGTCTACCAGCATGTATCATAATTCCACAGCAGCACGATCGTGGCATATCGAGACTATGTTTTATCGTTCCGCGATATTTCTGCTTGCGGTGGCCAGGATCTTACGAGTCTCATGCGGATACAGAGAACTATACTAAGCGCCATGGAGGATCTGAATGATACCACTCGACTAGCGCCTGAGAGGACGGGTATATTGAACTCTCGGCTGTGGAGAGTCGAACAGTCATGACGTGTACCTTGGGTCAGCTAATGGTCAGGTCTGCAGCAAGACAAGCATCTAGACAGAGCCAGCCGCTGTGGCCGAGCGGTTCTAGGCGCTTCAGTCCGGAACGGCGCTGCTGCTACGGTCGCAGGTTCGAATCCTGCCTCGGGCATGGATGTGTGTGATGTCCTTAGGTTAATTACGTTTAAGTAGTTCTAAGTCTAGGGGACTGATAACCTCAGATGTTAAGTCCCATAGTGCTTGGAGCCATTTGAACCATTTGAATCTACACAGACAGTGCAGCGACGTCGAGCACCATAGACTGTCAGCACAGCCACCATTGTTGTGGCTTCTCCTGTGGTGACCACTGGAAGAGGTACGACGACAGTGGTGCTCCCAACTGCAAAACTGGACACAGGAGCTGCTCCACATCAGCTGTATACAGTACCGCGACGGAAGCATCCGTGTGTGCAAGCGCCAGAGGAAAAGACAACCGACGCTGTAAGACTTCGTTCGTCAGCGTCATAGGGGCCCAGCATGTGGACTGCCACTGAGTTCACAACACTAACACCTCAGGTTCGCAGAGCAGGTAGTTTGGATAGTATGCGCTACACTTTTGACGTGTTGAAGCTAGTGGCTCTTTCTTCAAGATCTCCATCAGCTAATCTTTCAACAATTATCTTTCAATAACGCAAGACGGCATGTTGCCCGTGCTTTCCTGGTCTACCTCGATGCAGAGGGTGTTCGATCGTTACTCTAGCTAGCGTGTCCTCTAGAACTGTCATTCAGCGAAAGAGTGTCTGAGACACTACCTTTTCGAGTCACAACGACTGATGAACTGTTGCTTAGAGCTGAAGAAACATGGAGTGACGTACCCGAAGAAGTCATCCAAACCCACTTCGACTTGATGTGACGCCGCGAAAGTGCCACTGTTTGTGACGTCCCTGTGTACTAAATTTCACACACTGTACACCTATGAATCATCTAAAAATGTAATCTTGTATTCTCCTTGATCTACGAAATACCGAAAATAAGTAAAATTTCTTTATTTGCTACCATTCTTGTGTTGCAGTTTTAATGTCCAGCAATGTATATTTCCCACAACGTTGTGCACCCTTGCCAGTTTATCTTATGGAAAAGTCACATAGAGATTTAGGTAGTGTCGCGTACACAGAGTACACAAGGGTGGTGCATTAGCGGAGCTGCCATTAGCACGTGGTCAAAATGCTTCCAAGTGATTATGGCCGCACGACGGGAACGAACAGACTTTGACCGTGGCGAGGTAATTGGG
The DNA here is from genome assembly GCF_023898315.1 of Schistocerca nitens. Taxonomy (NCBI): domain Eukaryota; kingdom Metazoa; phylum Arthropoda; class Insecta; order Orthoptera; family Acrididae; genus Schistocerca; species Schistocerca nitens. Next base: position 314,581,558 of record NC_064619.1, on the reverse strand, counting down.
TTAGACGCATGGGACATTCCATTTCGGAAATCGTCAGGGTATTCAATATTCCAAGATCCACAGTGTCAAGAATGTGCTTAGAATACCAAATTTCAGGTTTTGCCTCTCACCACGGACAACGCTGTGGCCGACGGCCTTCACTGAACGACCGAGAGCAGCGGCCATTGCGTAGGCTTGTCAGTGCTAACAGACAATCGACACTGCGTGAAATAACAGCAGAAATCAATGTGGGACGTACGACGAACATATCCATTATGACAGTGCGGCGAAATTTGGCGTTAATGGGCTATGGCAACAGACGACCAACGCGAGTGCCTTTACAGCACGACATCGCCTGTAGAGCCTCTCCTGGGCTCGTAGCCATATCGGTTGAACCCTAGACGACTGGAAAACCCTAACATGGTCACATGAGTTCAGATTTCAGTTGGTAAGAGCTGATGTGGGGCGCAGACTCGACGAAGTCAAGGCCCCAAGTCATCAACAAGGCACTGTACAAACTGGTGGTGGCTCCATAATGGTGTGGGCTGTGTTTACATGGGTCCTCTGGTCCAGCTAAATAGATTACTGACTGGAGGCGGTTATGTTCGGTTGTTTGGAGACCATTTGCAGCCATTCATGGACTACATGTTCCCAAACAACTATGAAATTTTTATAGACAACAATGCGCCATGTCACCAGTCCACAATTGTTCGCGACTGCTTCGGAAAACATTCTGGACAGTTCGAGCGAATGATTTGGCCATCCAGATCGCCCGACACATTATCGAGAGGTCAGATCGTGCACAAAATCCTGCACTGGCAATACTTTCGGAATTATGGACGGCTCTAGAGGCAGGATGGTTCAATATTTCTGCAGGGTATTTGCAACGGCTTGTTGAAGCTATGCTACGTCAAGTTGCTGCACTGTGCCGGGAAAAAGGTGGTCCGACACGATATTAGGAGGTATCAAAAATGGTTCAAATGACTCTGAGCACTATGGGACTTAACTTCTGAGGTCATCAGTCCCCTAGAACTTAGAACTACTTAAACCTAACTAACCTAAGGACATCACACACATCCATGCCCGAGGTAGGATTCGAACCTGCGACTGTAGTGGTCTCGCGGTGCCAGACTGTAGCGCCTAGAACCGCTCGGCCACTCCGGCCGGCTAGGAGGTATCCCACGACTTTTGTCACCTCAGTGTTTATTTCCCACACCGTTATACCCCTCTGTCAATTTCTCTTGTTCTGCATTACAGAGCGAAGAAGCCTCCGACGTTCATCTTCGTGGATGAGGCACGACATATTGTTTCATTTGAGATAGTGCATTGATTAAAGCCTGGGATTCTCCTTCAGAAAGAGTGGAGTCTGATTGCCAGTCCGCAATCAGGATTTAATTATAGTTTCTCTTCATCACTAAGTACTATGTCGAATTGCTTCGTTAGATTTTGTGCCCTGTCTTGTCCAATATGTATTAGCTTTTGATACGCTTTTAATGACCTCATCGACGATAGGGCGTTAAATCCTTATCTTTCATTCTTGCTTCTTCCACATCTGACATGTAATGAACCTTGCCGTTCCTGGGATCGTCGTTCCCAACTACTCGACCTTCACATGCTGCCCTTTGACATTATATCTGACACCAGCAGCTTCTTTATTCTTTGCAAACAGAGCCGACCGATAGTTCTCCCTATTCCAGAAAACTCGTCGTATACCTTTGGAACGGCTTGACTTGCAAAATGGAGGGACGGATATGACTCTGGGTGCCGTATTAATCCTCAAAACAGCAGTAGCTGTGAAGGAGCGACTACAGGAAAAGGTAATTTGAAGTTTGGGGCACATGGGGGTGACGCCAACCTGTCCAGATAGTCGCCCTATAGCTTATGTGCCTGCGCACTTACATCTAGTGATCATTCCTCGGTGAGATGTTAACAGAGACATCGCCGTGAAGTTAGAAGTTGTGAATAAACGGATGTTTCCACTAGCGCCACGTCGAAACAAATACATAGCTGTGGACTTTGAGCGTGGCAAGGCCGTTGGCTGGCACGAACGTCAGTTCAGCCGTGATAATGCGGCGTAGGTGGGCTGTTGAGGTAGCCGCACACCGACAGCATTAGTGTAGGCAACATGGCTGTTTCCTGACCACGAGTACCAGTGTACAAATACCAGGTAGCAGCAGCTTTTTTTTTCCAAAAATTGGTAACTATTATTTCTAGCCGTTATTGTAATATGATTTAAAAGAGATTGGCAGTCATCAGTTTTCCACAACAAATGTCTTTTCCCTCCCTTCTCTTACTGACAACACCGAGCGAGATTTCTTGTTTTAAAACATGCAATGGTTTAATATGAACGATTCTATTGTCTCAGGTACGCGGAAGCATTCTTAATCTGTCAACAAAGCACCTGCGAGTAAACACAGCGTGGGGCGCTAGTGTGTGTGTGTGTGTGTGTGTGTGTGAAATCTTATGGGACTTAACTGCTAAGGTCATCAGTCTCTAAGCTTACACACTACTTAACCTAAATTAACCTAGGGACAAACACACACACCCATGCCCGAGGGAGGACTCGAACCTCCGCCGGGACCAGCCGCACAGTCCGTGACTGCACCGCCTTAGACCGCTCGGCTAATCCGGGGCGCTTGCGATCGATTTCCTATTTTGAATCCTAAATGCGTCTGTTGTACTGAAATCGTATGTAGGGTGGTCAGAAAAAATCTGAAAAGCATGTAACGGTGTTACACTGTGGGTTGTGCTGAGAAATAATGGTTAAGAAAAAATTCGTTACGGTGAGTCATTTTCCTGTTAATTAGCATTCAAATAAGCACGCCAGGCCTTTGCGGGCAAGTCCACGTGGCCCGCCAGAGACGGTTTCACCAAACGTGTCCTTCGTTTGGTTTTCTGAAACCGAACAACACAGCGACATAAAGACAGGGAGTGGGACGGTAATAAGGATCGAAGTCGAGCCAAAGGCTAATGAAAACAACTGACAATAATTGTATCTGGCGAGCCGCTTGAATTTGGGCGTGCAATGACCTGATCGGCTAACTTAAATGCTAGTTAACTAGGAAACGGCGCAACGAATCGGATTTTTTTCTTAACAACTATTTCTCAGCACAACCTACACCGCAACACCCTTACAAGCTTTTCACGCTGTTTCTGACCGCCCTGTATATTTCTGGATCGTTGGTTGTGGTGACAGACGGCTGTAGAAGTGCTCGAGGTCTAGGTTAAGCTGAAAGGTGATAGTTCCGTTTCAATTCGAATGTGAATGCGAAAGTTTAATTTTAGTGACACACTCATTTGCATTGTAGCCCGAGGTGTAAGTTAATCTGAAAGCGGACTTGTCATCAGTTGGCGAAGCCAAGTAATGTGATAAGAGAATAGCTATAATTCTCGTTACAGCACATATTTTACACTTATTAGTTTTCGATGCGTGGTTGATGCCCGTAATTTGATGAAGTTACCTGTCAAAGTAGACTGGTGGCATCAGTAGGTTCAGTTTTTTCGAGTCTGACCCGAAAATTGCACTACAGATTAAAGTTAAGTTTGTTAATCTATAGAGAACAAAGTTAAAGCCGTAACACGCTGTAATGTAGACTGTTCTGTTTAGTGTCAGAAATTAGATGGACGAAACGCCAAATGCGTACCTATCAACCTCAGTGTTACTCAATCACCTTCCACCTCTGAAGTTAAAAACTTTTAAAGTTATTTAGAATTGTTCCGAAACGAATCTCTCATTGTGCAACGAAGTGGACCATCGAAGCACACTTACTTGGAAAGTAAAACATAATTTCTCGCAACAAGCAAATATAACCTGAAAAAAGCAGGGTGTCGGTTGGCCTTTTCTGTATGGTGACAATAAATAAAAACACCTACAGCCGTCCTTATGTTTTTATTTTATTTTGTCGCTACCAGTTTCGACGCTTCATTGCGTTATCTTCAGGCTGTTTTGATGCGGTACAGGTTGATACGATCCCCCATGCATAACCCATCAGTTACCAGCATTACTGGATTCGCAGATAATCTGAAACTTACTTTGAGTTGACAGTTGATGGTTAGAGTGCTGACACGTAAGTTTCAGATTATCTGCGAATCCAGTAATGCTGGCAACTGATGGGTTATGCAAGGGGATCGTATTAACCTGTACCGCATCAAAACAGTCTGAAGATGACGCAATGACGCGTCGAAACTGGTAGCGACAAAATAAAATATTATCATAAGGACGGCTGTAGGTGTTTTTATTTGTTATCACGATAGTAAACAGCCGCCGTCCCAGAGACGTCCTGCTAAAAGGATGGACATACAAGAGCTTTTCTGTATGGGGTTTCGAGGTATATGTCCATACTCTTTATGGAATGTGAATGAGCCACATAGATCAACTATATCACGCATTGCACAACACATTACTTCCTCATCAACATGAATAATGGAAGAGCGTATGTGCTGCTCATATGTCTCCTATTTTTGAACAATGGTTTGTCATTCACTGGTAACTTGAACGCTATAGGGTGCGAGCGCGTGCGTGCGTGTGTATGTGAACGCGTAATTATACAATTTGAACACTATAATGTTGTTCATTTAGAAAACTGCATCTGTTAGTTTAATGATGCGAGTTCAAAGTTACACAGTCAGTATAAATTTCTGACGCACTTTGTACCCTGCCATTCGAAATGCTAGATACATATCTGCTTTCAAGCGCAGCATTTAGCCATCCAAGCAAGGTAATATAGCAACTCACATTTTTAGCGCTAATCAAGGGGAAAATGTGATCGATATTAAAAAACCAACGACACGCCCCTGGACTGCATTAAGATTAAGAGCCACAGTTGCCCCTAGCAGGCAGAGTCCTGTAGCCATTAGCCAGTTGTGCTCAGTAACTTCCACGGAAGAGAGGATTGCGTGCCTGAGGCTCATTGCTCCAAATGCCATTCACTTTCAACCGCCGACGCAACAGCCGCTCTTATAGTGGCAGAACGTTGTCCGCTTCGGGTATGATTTAACTTTCACAATTACTATCGTTGTTTATGTGACTGGAAACTTTACGGTTGTCACATCAAATTGCAACATGAATGTTGGTGCTAAGGTCACACTGGGTAATATCCGTTCATTCACTACCTTCCCAATTGCTGGGGATGCTTCATAGTTAGTCCATTTTCAAAGTAACTTCCTCTCTCCCCCTTTCTCTGCCCCATGAACCAGGGACTCCACCGTCGTATCTTCCGTGCTTCAAATGTAGCTGCACCTTAGGTACAAGCTTAACAGAGGGTAACGGGGTAAAGGGCAAACTAACATATGGTTGATGAATAGGGACAAGAGCGTTTACAGTTGCAGGGGCAAGGGTTCGAACGACAGACTTGGTCATACTGCGTACTGATAATGGCTGAAAGTAAGGGAAGACTACAGTCGTTATTCCTAATGGCTGAAAGTAAGGGGAGACTACAGCCATTACTGCTAATGGCTGAAAGTAAGGCGAGACCACAGCCATTATTGGTTCAAATGGCTCTGAGCACTATGGGACTTAACATCTTAGATCATCAGTCCCCTAGAACTTAGACCTACTTAAACCTAACTAACCTAAGGACATCACACACATCCATGCCCGAGGCAGGATTCGAACCTGCGACCGTAACAGTCCTGCGGTTCCGGACTGCAGCGCCTAGAACCGCACGGCCACCAGCCATTATTGCTAATGGCTGAAAGTAAGGGAGACTGGAGCCTTTATACTGCCAGAGGAAATCTACTGTATAATTTAATGATAGCATTCTGTTATGTGAACTATTATGGAGGTAAAATAGTCCCCCAGTCGCTTCTCTGGATGGGGTCTGCTCGAGAGGATGTTATCACTGTAGTGGAGAGTGGAATATTAATCTCTTAATCGGCTAGGTTTTATAGAGAACTTGAGAAACGATAGGCTGATGTGAATTATTGGAGTGTGGTGGCAGGAATACGAGGATGTCTAGTCAGGTGTGTACAGGATAATAAATACAAAGGCAAATAGAGATAATCCACGGGTGGGTTTAATAATTATTTTAAAAAATAGGAATTTAGGTGAGCTACTGTGAACAGCATAGTGAATGCTTTATGGTAGCCGAGATACACAGGGGCATGAGAAAGTAAGTTACACGTGTTCTCCTGCGCTAAGACCATTACGCAACTAGACCGGCGCATTGTCAGAAAGGAGTACGTGCTCTGATTGTTCCGGAGACCCAGTTCTGCTGCATTACGGATAAGAGGCTCATCTCAGTGTGAGAGCGAAGTGGTGCGGTAATTGGAAACGTCCTCTACAGTTGAAGTACGTGAGACAGTACAATTGTTGTGGGCAAAAGTCTAAATCAGATTCGCCCAGAAATTTTGGCGGTACATGGAACAATTACAGTGTCGTGTCCAGCCATAGTGAAATGGTGCCAACAGAGAAGACATTATCTTACTCCGTGCGAATTCCATCTTTTTGGTAAGCTGAAAGGACATCTGGAGGGAAAGAGATTTTCCAGCGATGACGACGTTCACACGGCGGTTCTCGAGTGACTTCGTGATCAAGGGGCGGATTTCTGTCGTCAGGGAAGTGAACAACTGCTAGAATGTTTTGACCGTTGTTTACAGAGACCTGAGAAAAAACAAATTCGTGTCGATTGATTCGCTGGGACTCCCTTGAGACGGATGTTCAGCCGCCTGTTTGCAAATTCTTTCAATTGGACGCCACTTGGTACGCCAGTTAGCTACCCCAATAACCCCATTAGGTAAAGGCGACCAATAATTTAAGGTGGAATCCGAACCACGTATCACTGAGAGGCGAAGGCTAGTGTAAAGACAGACTGAAAAATTCCGGTGTCTGACCGGGGTTCGATCCAGCGACCTTACATTCTCCACCTTTTTAATTTTTTTTTTGTATAAACGAAGACTGAAAAATACGTGTCCGATCGACACTCGATCCCGTGAGCTCTCGGTCTTCGGTCTTGGTCTCCAAGCACGCGCTGTACTGCTCTTTTTTTCTTTCAATTAATTTATGCTACATTATAGGAAAGAACTGACACAGTCAGCTTCAGGCTAGGTGGAGACAAGATGGCAAGATGGGGGCAGGCAACGATGCCGCCCCCCCCCCCCCCCCCCGAGGTGATCTCTAATGTGGTAATGACCAGTTCTATATTTTTTATTTTACACATTTATTTATTTCTTTTAGTAAAATATAACTTGATTGACATACATTCTACAATTCTGGGATACAAAAGAAAAATTTTTCTGTAGGAAGAGCACTATGATAGAAGACTCTAGAACAGGGGAAAAAAAACTACCCAACACCTTGACGGTTAAAGACAAGATGCAATATATTAGCAAGCAAAGCACGATAACAAGAAAGCCTCTGCCATTTTCAATTCGCGTTCACCATATATTCACGAAAAACACGGGGGTAGGGATCGTTGTCACACTTGTCTACATAGTGTCCGATGAGCTATACGATCGGATTCGTCTTCGTCCGAGGGAAGACGAAAAGTCCGGACAGAGAGGAAAATCAACCGAGAAAGCAGCTTCAGCTGATCGGGTAAGGAAAGCCAGTTGGTGGCGAATGCAGTGCCAGTGTTCCCGTCCGCAAGAGACAAGCCTGAGTTGTACTGTATCAGGTTGATGACATGTGTCGCGAAGACCAGTCGGGCTAAGATCAATACGATGGAGATGTTTGTTGCTTGAGATCAGACTGTGAATGACCGTATACCGCGATGAGGTGAGTATCATCGGGAGGACGGGAAGATTAACGTGAAACCACCCTGTTTTCCAGGATATCAATGGCGTTGCCATTTCAGCCGGCGGACAGGGATGTTGTACTCTCCAACGAGAAAGGAAAGGTCTGGTGGTAAGGGGTGTCAATGATAATGTCGGCTCCCAGCAAATTTATTATAACGCAAAATTGTGCCTCAATTTACAGCTGGTCCGGCCAACATCTGCGGGGGAGGGGGCAGACCGGCTGATCGACGACACGTAAATAAAGGAATGAGTTGCTCGAGTACATATTAAAAACCACTAGACCACCAAGCCTGACGGAGACTTAGAGACTTGGTGACTAAGAATATGTTTCAAAAAAAGTCAAATAACTGTCACTTTGGAGTACAGTGCAGCATTCAATAAAAATTATTTGGCCTGCTATGATAATGTCTAACTCTTCAAGTTCCCTCGTAGATACAAAACTATGCCCCACCACAGCAGTACAAGTATACAGAGTGTAAAGAAATTACATATTAAAAATTTTAGAACCTTTAAAGGAGGAAAAAAGAAACACTTTTTTATGTGATAAGAAATCAAACGTGCGCGGTTTCAATGCTTATGGTCCATGAAGGTTTGACGCGAGTGCTGTCCAGAGACGGTGTTCAAACTGCCGTGGGATGAATATTGTTTTAGAGATATTTCTGAAAATGTCGTCTTTTACATTAATGCACAACTGGTACTCACCCGCTAATGACTGTCTAAAATGCGAAAAACAACCAGGTGTTTCATTAATAATGACTGCAGCTTCAGCCAAACGGGCAACCAGCTCCGCTGGAGCGTCTATCGGTTTCTCATAAATCAAATGCTGCATCTCCCCCACAAAAAGAAAACTGTATTATGGAAAGATCTGTAAAATGATATTCATCACACAACAGTTTGCACACTCTCTCTGGATATCACTAGCATCACAACCTTCATGGTTATACAGAGTGTTTCCGAAAGGACTTTACAACTTAAAAAATTCATATTCGTAGAGCTGGGTTTAGTATTATTTTGTAGGGAAACACATCGAGTTTTTTTACCTTAAACTAAAGATATATGTAGCTTAGGTTGGTTATCCCGCAGATGTACCGTCGGAAGTCAATTTCTTTCCAAACTCGCTGTAGCATTGCAGGTGTAACTTGCGCAGTGCCGGCGTAAATTATTGCTCTAAGTTCAGGCAGAGAAGCCGGCACAGGAGGTACAAGCACGATATCCTTGATGAATCCCCATTAAAAATAAATCGAGTGGTGTCAGGTCTGGGGAACGTGGGGGCCATGCAATTGGCGCATCACCTGGAAAGCGACCACTGAGAAATTCGCGGACGTCAGCCAGGTAATGGGGTTGTGCACAATCTTGCATGAAGTAAACATTTTGTACCTCGTCATCCTCATCAACCTGTGGCATCAAAAATTGTTGCAACATTATCCCGTTTACGGTTTTCTTGCCACTTTTGTGAAAAGTCGACTCGTCAGAAAAGACGATTTTGTCCAAGAAATGTTCATCTTCATGTAATCGATTTAACATATCCGCTCAGAAGTTCTTGTACGCAATTTTGTCAGTGCCTTATTTCTTGTACGATCGTCAATCTGTGCGGTTTCCAATGCAAACAGTTTCCCAACACACGCCAAACAGTCGTATGTGAGATTTGCAGTTTGCGAGATGCACTCGTGGTCGTATTCGTAGGGTTGTTGACAAAACGTTGTCTCACTCGCCCAACGACGTCTTCAGATGTGCTTGGACGACCTGATGAATTCCCATGTCGTACCGACCACCCTGTTTCTACAAAACATTTATGAATTACCTCTAAGAAAACTATTTATTGACAAAGAGCCAGCACTCATTCAGAAGATATCTTTCTTGTGAAACACAACTGGCTCTTTATTCTTACGAAGTAATGAATGCTATTCTGCAGAGGACATCAAATTGATTTCGTATTTTTAGATTTCGAGGAGGCTTTCGACGCCGTTCCTCACACGCGTCTTCTAATCAAATTGCTAGACTATGAAGTATTGCCTCGGTTGAGTAATTGGATTGGTGATTCCCTGTCAGAAAGGCCACACTTCGTAGTAACTGTCGAAAAGTCATCGAGTAAAACATACGTGATGCCTGGCGTTGCCCGAGGAAGTGTTATAGGTCCTACGCTGTTCCGGATCTGCATAAACGACATAGGAGACAATCTGTACAGCCCTCTTTCAAATAATTCTGTCATTGACCGTCTTGTAAAGTCATCAGATGATCAAAACCAATTGCAAAATGATTAAAACAAGATATCTGTATGGTGCGAAAAGTGGCAATTGACAATAAATAATAAGAAATGTGAATTTATCCACAAGAGTACTAAAAGGAATCCGTTAAATTTTGATTACACGATAAATTTTACAAATATAAAGGCTGTCAACTCCACTAAATACTGAGGAATTACAATTACGAGTAACTTAAGTTGTAACGATCACATAGATAATGTTGTGGGGAAAGCAAATCAGCGACTGCGATTGACTGGCAGAACACTTAGGCAGTGCAACAGGTCTACCAAAGAGACTGCTTACACCACTCTTGTCCGCCCTCTTCTGGAATACTGCTGTGCTGGGTGGGAACCCCATCAGACGGGACTGACTGTGGACAATGAAAAAGTTGAAAGAAGGGAAATTTATTTTTTATTACCGCGAAATATGGGAGAGAGTGCCACGGACATGATACGTGAATTGGGGGGCAATCAGTAAAACAGACATTTTTCACTGCGGCAGGGTCTTCTCGTGAAATTTCAATCACCAACTTTCTCATCCGATTGCGAAAATATTCTGTTGGCGCCCACCTACATAGTGAGCAATAATCATCAGGATAAAATAAGTAGCCGGCCGAAGTGGCCGTGCGGTTAAAGGCGCTGCAGTCTGGAACCGCAAGACCGCTACGGTCGCAGGTTCGAATCCTGCCTCGGGCATGGATGTTTGTGATGTCCTTAGGTTAGTTAGGTTTAACTAGTTCTAAGTTCTAGGGGACTAATGACCTCAGCAGTTGAGTCCCATAGTGCTCAGAGCCATTTGAACCATTTTGATAAAATAAGAGAAATCAGAGCTCGCACAGAAAGGTTTAAGTGTTCGTTTTTTCCACGCTTTCGGGAGTGGAACGGTAGAGAAGTAGCTTGAAAGCTTGAAAGTGATTCGATGAATCCACTGCCACGCAGTTAATTGTGAATTGCAAAGCAATCATGTAGATGTAGATGTAGATATAGGCCCTCAGGGGGGAAACGGTGGATCTGTGACATTTTTGTCATACAAATTGTTTCTTTTGTCTCCTCTGAACACTTCAAATTTTGTATACGTAGTTTTTTTGCAGCTTGTGTACACCTTCTGTAGCTTCACGCCTCCCCAGCTGCAACGTAACATTCACGGTGTTAATAGTAACGTTATCATTTATCATTTTTTCGTTCATAACTTTTGCAGTCGATTCGGCATTACTTGAACAAAATACGTACATCTCTGCTGATGAGTCATTTTCACTTGTTGTAGAAAAAAAAAAAAGAAAACAGATTACTCTCTCCCTTGTTATGGCAGTCGTGCCGCATCCAGCAGACGCAAACTGAAAACTGCATTCCTATTTGTAGCTATTGGAAGCACAAAATAAACCTGATGCAAGATTCGCTGTAGCCTACATCATTTTGAAGTAATTATTAAATTTCACAATATGTTGAAGCAGCCCAAAAAACAGAAAAACTGTGTGGAAGGAGAGGCATGTTATATTGAACTACTTTATCCGCTGGCAATGAGGACACTGAAAGAATGTACAACGAGATAAAATGAAGTATCCAGTATAAGAGAAACGAAAATTTAATTGTGATGAAGGACTGGGATTCGAGAGTAGGAAGAGGAACAGAATGAAAGATAATAGGAGGACGTGGACTACGGGAAAGAACTGAAAGGGAAACTACCTTGTAGAATTCTGCGCTGTGGACAATTTAATCATTGCAGACACTTGGTTCAGGTTTCATATATATTATATAAGGGTAAGACAGAGATTTGGAAGCCAGATTTTCAACTGCATAACATTTCTAGGGGCATACGTGCTCACTGACTATAATTTATTGGTTATGAACTGCAGATTAAAACAAAAAAATGCAGAGAGGTAGGAAGTTATGAGATTGGAACTGGATGAGTTGAGTAAACTAGAGGTTGCTGAGAGTTTCAAAGGGAGTGTTAGACAATGATGAATTGAAATAGTCGAAAAATATAGAATAAAAGAATAATGGGTAGTTTTGAGGCATAACATAGTGATCAAATAGGCAAAAACACAATGTGGAGCACATCGACCAGTAGAAATCCCTGGAAAACACAAATTATTGAATTTATTTGACGATAGGAGAAAATATAAAAATGCAGGAAATAAAATAGGCAAAAAGGAATACAAGCATCTGAAGCATGAGAGTGCACGAAGCGCAGAGTGGTGTAAGCAAGATATGCAAGAGGCGAAGTATAATTCAGTAGAAGCATGCATACAATTTAAACATAATTTAAAATAATTTTTGGTGGCCAACTACATCTTTTCCATCCATGAGTTTCTCAACAAGTGCAGTAGACCATCTTAATGAAAATTTATTGTACTTTAATTTTTGACAATACTTGGTTGTAACAGCCAAGTAACTACCTACTGTGTGAATGATGGATGTATGGAAAGCAGATGTAAGTCTTAAGTCTGTAAATAGTGGAAGTTTAATTTTAAATCTGTAAGTAGGCTGTTTAGGTTTTTATATTGGTAACGCCACGCAGCGCTCTGTATGAAAATCACTGGCTGTGCTGTGTGCAGTCTGTGGCTGGTTTGCATTGTTGTCTGCCGTTGTAGTGTTGGGCAGTTGGCTGTTAACAGCGCGTAGCGTTGCGCAGTTGGAGGTGAGCGGCCAGTAGTGGTGGATGTGGGGAAGTGAGATGGCGGATTTTTGAGAGTGGATGATCTGGACGTGTGTCCATCAGAAACAGTACATTTGTAAGAATGGATGTCATGAACTGCTATATATATTATGACTTTTGAACACTATTAAGGTAAATACATTGTTTGTTCTCTATCAAAATCTTTCATTTGCTAACTATGGCTATCAGTAGTTAGTGCCTTCGGTAGTTTGAATCTTTTATTTAGCTGGCAGTAGTGGCGCTCGCTGTATTGCAGTAGTTCGAGTAACGAAGATTTTTGTGAGGTAAGTGATTTGTGAAAGGTATAGGTTAATGCTAGTCAGGGCCATTCTTTTGTAGGGATTTTGGAAAGTCAGACTGCGTTGCGCTAAAATATATTGTGTGTCAGTTTACTGTTGATCAGAATGGGTAAAGAGCGAAATGTCTGAGTAAGTTCAGTTTTGCTCAGCTGTTTGAAAATCAAATAACGTAAGGGATTTACCAGCACAGTAATTCACTATTTTTTCTAAGGGGACGTTACAAATCTTGTATATAATCTGACTGTTCTTAACTGAGGATCACTGAAATGAATAAGTTACTTTAATTTTTGAGAATACTTGGTTGTAATAGCCAAGAAACTAGCAAATGTCTGAATGATGGATTTAATGAAAGCAGATGTAAGTATTAAACCTGTAAATATTAGAAATTTAAATTTAATTCATGTACATAATTTTACTGTTTATTGACTGAGGATCATTAAAATTAATGAAACTCAAGTTTTCCTAATTACATTTTTGTAATGCGTTTATCTGACATGTTCCACACCTAGGAGGATTCCCTCTTTTATGGGTCTATGGAACGAATAATTAATCTAATCTAATCGAAAAAGATAGGTGCTGCGTTAGGGAAATCAAAGAATCTTTTGGAAGAAAGAGAAGTAGCTCTACAAATATAAAGATATCTTCTGGCAAGCCAGTAGTAATTGTAAATAAAGAAAAAGAAGTTGAATGATGGTAGGAATATCTAGGGGGATATATAAAGGAAACGCATGTGATGATAATCAAAAGGGAAAGAAGAGGACGAAGACGATGACGGAAATGAAATTGTAATTATTTCAATAGAAAAACGGAAGTACATACTTAGGAGAGCATGGGAGCGGGCATTGGACACCGAGCGAAACGAAGAGGGAAACCTGGCGACAACAGGGAGACAGGAGTGCTATTGCAAATGTGGCATCGGTCTCTCGCACGATGTAACGTCATTCAGTACCGTGGTGGATCAGAGCCGCCAGAAGGTGAGATACTCATCTTTCCGCATATGCGTCATTTCGGCCCTCTGTGGAAGGTTCCAGACACTGCTGCATAACGTATAAACTACCAGACTAAAAATATCCGGACACCCCTATATGACGCGTAATTGAACACAAGATGTCACGATAGGCGGACTACCAGTATAAAAGGCGGAGGGGAGTGTTGCATCGTCAGTAGATAAGCAGTAATGGCAGAATGGGTCGGGCAAGACAGCTTTGTAACCTCGAACGTGGAATAATCATGGAATGTCAGGTGAGTAACAAATCCACCAGTGATAGTTAAACGTTGTTAAAACTGTCCAAGTCGACTGTTGATGATGTGACTGTGAAGTGGAAACGTGAAAGCACAACCACAGATAAACCAAGACCATTCAAGACTTCTTGTACTGACGGACAGTCCAGCATTGCAGAGTATGGCTGTAAAAGATTGAAATCAGCTGAAGGACTAAATCGTGAGTTCCAAAGTTCTACCAGCAGTCCAGCTAGCACAGTCACTGTGCGTAGGGGTACAATGGTCGAGCAGCAGCTCATAAGACACACTTTTCTGTAGTTAGTGATAAGCGCTGCTTAAAATGGTGTAAAGAGCAACGCCAATGGACAGTGGCTGACTGGAAACGAGTGATTTGGAGCGTTGAATCACTTTACATCTGTGAAAATCCAATGGAAGGGTTTGTGTTTGGCGAATGCCTGGAGAACATGACCTGACTTCATGTGTAGTGCCAACAGCGAACTTCGGAGAAATAGGTCTTAGTCGTAGGTATAGGAGTACTTGTCGTGGTTAGGGTGTGGCCCATTCTTGCACTTAAGAAAACGCTGAGTGCAAAAGGATATGAATATATTTTACAGCATTGTGAACTGTGTACAACAGAGAAACAGTTCAGAGACCATCACTGACTGTTCCAACATGACAATGCACCCTGTCATAAAGTACAGGGTGTTTCAAAAATGACCGGTATATTTGAAACGGCAATAAAAACTAAACGAGCAGCGATAGAAATACACCGTTTGTTGCAATATGCTTGGGACAACAGTACATTTTCAGGCGGACAAACTTTCGAAATTACAGTAGTTACAATTTTCAACAACAGATGGCGCTGCAAGTGATGTGAAAGATATAGACGACAACGCAGTCTGTGGGTGCGCCATTCTGTACGTCGTCTTTCTGCTGTAAGCGTGTGCTGTTCACAACGTGCAAGTGTGCTGTGGACAACATGGTTTATTCCTTAGAACAGAGGATTTTTCTGGTGTTGGAATTCCACCGCCTAGAACACAGTGTTGTTGCAACAAGACGACGTTTTCAACGGAGGTTTAATGTAACCAAAGGACCGAAAAGCGATACAATAAAGGATCTGTTTGAAAAATTTCAACGGACTGGGAACGTGACGGATGAACGTGCTGGAAAGGTAGGGCGACCGCGTACAGCAACCACAGAGGGCAACGCGCAGCTAGTGCAGCAGGTGATCCAACAGCGGCCTCGGGTTTCCGTTCGCCGTGTTGCAGCTGCGGTCCAAATGACGCCAACGTCCACGTATCGTCTCATGCGCCAGAGTTTACACCTCTATCCATACAAAATTCAAACGCGGCAACCCCTCAGCGCCGCTACCATTGCTGCACGAGAGACATTCGCTAACGATATAGTGCACAGGATTGATGACGGCGATATGCATGTGGGCAGCATTTGGTTTACTGACGAAGCTTATTTTTACCTGGACGGCTTCGTCAATAAACAGAAGTGGCGCATATGGGGAACCGAAAAGCCCCATGTTGCAGTCCCATCGTCCCTGCATCCTCAAAAAGTACTGGTCTGGGCCGTCATTTCTTCCAAAGGAATCATTGGCCCATTTTTCAGATCCGAAACGATTACTGCATCACGCTATCTGGACATTCTTCGTGAATTTGTGGCGGTACAAACTGCCTTAGACGACACTGCGAACACCTCGTGGTTTATGCAAGATGGTGCCCGGCCACATCGCACGGCCGACGTCTTTAATTTCCTGAATGAATATTTCGATGATCGTGTGATTGCTTTGGGCCATCCGAAACATACAGGAGGCGGCGTGGATTGGCCTCCCTATTCGCCAGACATGAACCCCTGTGACTTCTTTCTGTGGGGACACTTGAAAGAACAGGTGTACCGCCAGAATCCAGAAACAATTGAACAGCTGAAGCAGTACATCTCATCTGCATGTGAAGCCATTCCGCCAGACACGTTGTCAAAGGTTTCGGGTAATTTCATTCAGAGACTACGCCATATTATTGCTACGCATGGTGGATATGTGGAAAATATCGTACTATAGAGTTTCCCAGACCGCAGCGCCATCTGTTGTTGAAAATTGTAACTACTGTAATTTCGAAAGTTTGTCTGCCTGAAAATGTACTGTTGTCCCAAGCATATTGCAACAAACGGTGTATTTCTATCGCTGCTCGTTTAGTTTGTATTGCCGTTTCAAATATACCGGTCATTTTTGAAACACCCTGTATCATCTGAGGGGTAAGATCTGCGCCGAGTGGCCATGCGGTTAGAGGCGCCATGTCACTGATTACGCGGCCCCTCCCGCCGGAGGTTCGAGTCCACCCTCGAGCATGCGTGTGTGTCATTCTTAGCATAAGTTAGTTTAGGTAGTGTGCAGGTCTAGGGACCGATGACCTCAGCAGTTTGGTCCCTTCAGGAATTCACACACATTTTTTATGGGGTAAGTCTCTGGCTTCCGGTACTGAGGAAGAACAGGCTGCCATTCCTCCACAGAGATTGAGACACCTCACCGAAAGTGTCCTTAGCAGAGTTCAACCGGTCATAAATACGAAGGATTGACACATCCCATATCCATTAATAGGTGTCCGTACTCTTTTTATCAGATAGTATATGATCAGAACACAGCTCCAAACACCGGCAGTCACTTTACTGCTCAAGTCTACGGTCGAGACGGCTGTCGAAAGTTCAAATTTCACACTGTTCTATAACACGGCTAGGTATGAGCAATCTAACGTCATTTTCAAGTGTATCTGTACAAAATCGTCTGCGCATTCCGTAAAATAAACATGTAACTCGACCATATATTCATAATATCCAAGATTTAAATAAATGCTGCCAATGGAAACCTCCAGCCCTTTCATTATAGTTTACAGACTTTAAGCAAAACGAAGATAAGCATTATGTTTAATTACCCTAATTACTGTACACAATACATTGGAAAAAAACGTTTATGACTGTAGGTAAATACTGTCAAGCGGGCTGCTAAAATGACACTCACTAGCATCGAGACTTGGCCTTGGTCCTTAACTGCATTCTTCTCTTCGCGTGCCATCTTTGTCTCAGCGATTCTATTCACGTAAGACCCCTCTTTTACGGGAGCCAGTGGTAACATTCGCGTGATACTTGCATAAGCTACTTGCATAATAATTATTTTCCTTTCCTAGGATTCGCATACTTAAACGACCTCTGTCGAAAGACGGATTTCCGTTGCCTTGTGAAAAACAACTGTGCCTTAGAAGAATAACATATGCAAGGATAACAAAGGCAGTTAAAGATATACTGTACACAACAGCCGAGTAATGTATGTACTTGGCGATGAGAACTGCACTCTTTCGTGCTCTTCTGTACTGCTGTGTGAGAGAGAAGCAGCTACTCGGTTACTCAGCGCACGAGGAAAACGTGTACGCAAGCGAGAGTAACCATTCGTGGTCAGTATTAATCGTCTTCGCAAAGAATACAAAAATGAAGTCTTTCGTCCATATCTTGTTCCATAATGAGCGCGAAGTCCTGATTATTGAGCACTGAGTGCGGCAACATTTGGTCTAAAAATGTATTCTCGTCGCTCAAGAAATTCTCTTTACTTCGTTGGCGAATGTAATTATAAATTTTCTTCGTGTAGTAGTTGCTAAGATAAATGACTATAATGAAAAGCTATCTAATGAGCGAATGAAGAGGTGCAGTGGATAAGACACTAGATTCGGAAAGAGATTGGTTCAAATCACCGTTCGCCCAACCTGATTTAGGTTTCCTTTAGCTTCCGTGAGAAGAATAAGCCCCAAACCGGTTCTTCTGGAAAGAACAGGATCAATTTCCTTCTTCAGTCTTGTTCAATCCTTGGTACTGTTCTTAATGAACTCGTCGCGAACGGGAGGCTTAACGTTCATTGTTTGGAGATGTTGAGGCCAGTACAGGAACTATGAGTACAGAGCCTCTACCTAACGCCAGAGAGAAATAGTAGAGGAGTTTGTACTGCTCAGTTTTTTGATGTTAGTTCAGTGGTGATGCATTTATTATTACGTTTCGCGGCTTGGGAAGCTAGGGTCCTCCTGAAGGTAATAATTTCAGTTCCAGAGAAGCAGATGCTGGCAGGTATGAATACTACCGAACTATCAAGTTAAAGAAAACTTACATTATACAATTTACAGATTTTAAGAAGGCTTTTGACGATGTTGACTGGACTACATTCTTCGAAATTTTGAAGATATCAAAGATAAAATAGAGGGAACGATAGGTTATTTACAACTTTCACAGAAACCAGACTGCAGTAGTAAGAGCCGAAGGACATAAACAGGAAGGCACTGATTGAGAAGGGAGTGACACAGAGTTGCAGCCTGTCTCCAATGTTATTTAATCTGTGCACTGAGCAAGCTGTGAAGAAGATCAAGGAGAAATTGGGAAGGGAAATTAAAGTTAAGTGGAAGAAACAAATACTATTATATTTACCGATGACATTGTAATTATTTCAGAGACAGCATGTAACTTGGAAGAACAATAGAGCGGAATGGATAGTGTCTTGAAAAGAAGTTACAAGATGTACGCCAACAGAAGTAAAACAAGGGTAACGGAATGTACTTGAATTAAATCAGACGATGCTGAAGGAATTACGTTAGGAAATTATGCACTAAAAATAGTAGATTACTTCAAATAAATTGAGCACAAAGATAAGAAACCTTCTGTATTTTGAAACTGAAATTTATTCTTGAATGCCAGACAAGTTTTACCTATTCATGCTAGGCATATTCAGTATCTATAATACATATAAAATTGTTTAATTCTACATATTTTGACGTGAGAGTTGTTGTGATCCCTTGGCAATTTGTTTGGATCTAGCTATTTCTATTTATAATTATATATTTGTGGTTTTTACTTACATTCACATTTGTGTCCTGTTCATCCAACCATTTGTTGTTCTATATGAGCTAAATGCACATGGTATAGGTTTCTTCCAGTAAATATTTCTCTGAATATAATCTATACTGTAGAAAAATGTACATGTTTGGACTGTTCTTGGTCGCATACCTTATAGCTGACTTAGGGATCATGGGAACTGACTGAGGAATTCTGGGAGAGTGGAGTGGGATATTGGGGTGGGGATGGAGGATGAGTAGGTCGTGGGCACTGCATGCGTGCATGCGTGCGTGTGTGTGTAAATTAATTTTCTTTTCTTTTTTTCCACTTTTAAATATATTTTCATGGTAGACCGTAAATTATTTTGAATATTGGTCTTCCGTTATTGCTCTTTGGTCACTGAGAATATATTCATTTTTATTTATAGCCTTCTGTAAGAAATATTTTCCTGTAGAATGAGCATTCCTTTGCTTTTGCAGTTTTTTACTTTCTTTTGCACTGCATTATTTGTCTTAAAGGGTATTTTTTTGAAAATTTTAGTAATTTTTTATGATAAATACAACAGTTCAAATATATGAAAATTAACATGTAATAGCTGCAACTCTAAATACATTTGGATGACTGAATGGAATTGATAGAAACAACAAACGATGGCATTGAAGAGTGACTGTACCCACTCCACAGATGCTGAACATCTAATAAAAGAAAATCTCCATCACATTAGGATAAAAACAGACATGCGATCTTATGCCATACTAACAAAAGAAAGGGATTGCTCACTCTACAGAAAGAATGTTTCATGCAAAAGGCCATAATTAAAAATGAAAAAAATTCTCAATGACCAAAACAACAACAAAAGAAGGCCAATATTCAAAGTAATTCAACGTCTACCTTGAAAATATATTTAAAACTGAAAAAAAGAAAGTCCCTCCCATACACACGCACGGACAGTACCACACCTCCCAGTCTTCTTCCAAACCCAGCCCAGAAACCCCACTCCACTCTCCCAGGTTCCCTCAGTTGGTTCCCATGATCCCTCAATCACCCTTGTAGCATGCGACCAAGAGTGATGCAAACACCTGCTGTTTTCTACAGTGTAGGTTATGTGCAAAGAAATATTTATGGGTAATACCTATACCATGTACATCTAGCACATATAGAACAACAAGTGGCTGGATGAACAGGACACAAATGTGAATGTAAGTAAAAAAACACCAACATACAATTGTAAACAGATAAAGCTACATCCAAACAAACTGCCAAGGGATTGCTACTAAGCGCACATCAAAATATGTATAATTAAATAATTTTATATGCATTATGATCACTGAAGCTGCTTAACATATCTGGTACACGAGAATAAATTTCAGTTGCAAAAGACGGAAGTTTTTCTTAGCTTTATGACAAAACATAACAAAAGTTATTATTAGCAATTGAGAAAAATGGCTGCAAATATTAACATTGGTAGCAGATGAGTTTTTCTGTTTGGGCAGCGTAATAACCGACGAGGGACGAAGTATAGAGGATATAAAATACGCACTGGCAACACCAAAAAAACAATTGAATGATAGGATTTCGTTTAATATAAACTGAAGGACTTGGAAGTCTTTTGTGAAGGTATTTCGTATTTACCTGAGGTGTAGCACGATACGAAAATGAAAGGCGGTCGATAAGCTCTTCAATCAAGACGAGTACAAAAGCTTTTGATATTTGAAGTTACAGAAGAATGCCGAAGGTAAGGTGCGTAGATCGAGTAATTAATGGGAAACTGCTGAATCCAGTGGGGCAAAAATTAATTTATGACACAAGTAGAGTAAAAGAAGCATTCAGTTAATAGGACAAGTCCTGAGGTATCAAGAAATCGTCAATTTGTGAATGGAGGGAAGCGTGGGTGTAAAACTTTTAGAGAGACATAAGGATGAATAAAGTAGGCAGATTTAAATGGCCCTGATGTGTGGTAGGGACTCTATATAATGAAAGTCTTTTAGTTGGATTTAGAAATAAAAAAAAATGCTGTACTTCACGACCTACGAACCAACGACCTTCTACACGACAGGTTAATGCGCTAACCACTGTGCTACGACACAATGCGGTGAAAAATTGTTACGTTTATGACTGTGATGCCGCAGTAGCAACGATGAATTGCAGCCTTCACATAATGTCGTGCGTACCTTATCTCTGTGATTATAACAACTGTATATGTGACGCTGAATCGCGTCTAGTGCAGAAGGATCCAGTAGCGTTTGGTCAGTGTATGCAACGCATGTATATCGTTAGTATCATTTTGTGTGTGTGTGTGTGTGCGTGTGTGTGTGCTGTTTTTGGTGTGGTTATCAAGTGTGATGAAATACGAAATGAAAGGGCCAGATTCAGAATTCGAAATCCAAACAAGAAAGAAAGCCGGACAAGGTGAACTGACCAATTGTTGTGGTAGTTTAGTAACGGCGAACGATTCGGGAATGACGTTGAGCTCTCTGATTGGAGGAAACCAGCTCCAACACATGAAGTGTCGACTGACAAGTATTTTAATCGGACTATTGTTTGGATGCGGCTTCTAGAAGCGGTGGCGTTAAGTCTTGACCTTCGCCCGAATGACCTCGACCCAGCAACACCGCCCACGCCGCACAATGGCCCGGCATTCTCCAGCACTCCTCCCAACAGCATTACTCCTGCGACTAGCAGCAGCGTGGATACACGTCGCCTGCTACGGAACTGTTCAAATGACCTAGAACTGGGTGGCTGCTTTTAAATCTGTTCATAAACGACGCACGGATGTATTGAATGTTCCCTAATTTCGGAAATCGCTCGATATAATGCCGCCCTGTCACCCAGTGCACAAAATACGAGTTAACGGAACATTATAGCCGCGCGGGATTAGCCGAGAGGTCTTGGGCGCTGCAGTCATGGACTGTGCGGCTGATCCCGGCGGAGGTTCGAGTCCTGCCTCGGGCATGGGTGTGCGTGTTTTTGTCCTTAGGGTAATTTAATTTAAGTAGTGTGAAAGCTTAGGGACTGATAACCTTAGCAGTTAAGTCCCATAAGATTCCACACACATTTGAACTTTTTTTTTAACATTATATCAGCTTTGTGACTCTGGGAAGAAATCGTCAAATGCAACATATTTAATAATGTCGGAGGCTGTTGAAAAGGGGCGTACTATAGCTGACAGTGAAAACTGAAACGGGTGAAGGTATATGAAAATATTCTTCCAATCCTCCCGACGAAATAGTTGATGGGTGAACGGCTGGATGTCAGTGTCCAGCGGGTACAATATTTCGGCAAGCGACCACTTTGCCATCATCAGGTACGCAGACGATAATAGAAGCAGAAACTCCTAGTAAGTATGGGTCCGCAAGCGAGCCGTATGTGAGATATTTATGACCGTGTGGTTATGAGTCGCCTCCAACTTCAAAAGAAACATCGTCCTAATTTGTGCACATGTATCTGAAATGTAAACTTTTCTCATACGTTTCCATCGAACTCGGCTCAAATTTCACTCATGATCCATGATTGGGGGATGTAGTAGGTCACGAGGCATCGGCACATATTTTCATGTCGTAAGACATCTAAAGCGTACAAATGATAAAAGGCTGACAGGTCGAGCAGGGCCTGCCATGGTCTCTAAGATCACCTGACATCAATTATCTGCATTTTTCTGTCTGGTGTCGTTTCAAAGGTGATGTGTACAGCGTTACCGTTGCTAAGTTGGAAGGACGGGAACAGCGAAATGTGCGCACCTGTGAAAATCTGCGAGATGATCGGGGTGTGTTTTAAAGTTTTCGTACCTCACGGCAGAGACGAGTATAGTACTGCATCCAAATGCGAAGACGACATGCGTAACACCTGCTTCAATAGGTACAAGTGCACACCAAACCGGAACCTGTAATGTTCTGAAGCAACATTGTGTTCGGCGAAACTGAAATTCCGTATGTAGCTGCAATCTGACATTGAAGTAAATTCAATGGCGGTAAGTGAAAATTTGTGCCGGGCTGCAACTTAAACCCAGATTTCCCACATTACACGAGCATTCGCCTGAACAGATTCGGCTATCCGAGCACGCTCCTCCCCCCTCCCCCCCCCCCCTCAACTTTTTACACACGTAGTTGCTAAGCCAGAAAATTGCACTGAAATGCAGGAAGACCTGGAGGGGATCGCCACTTCGAGCAGGTATTGACAGTTGACCGTCAACATACAGACTGTACCAGGAGGAATGTTCAATATTCCTCTTACAAGAAAATAGATAAATGCATAGCAGCAGCCTTCGAAATGTGAAAATTACAAGTCATTCCGTCACAGCACATCTGTTGCGGAAATGTGTACACAGGGATTGCAGCGCCTCACAAGCTCTTATCGCTAACTTAGTCTCGATTTTACACCCAAGATGCGACAGGGGAGATCGCATAAGTCAAAGTTCGCTTAGAAGAATGTGTCAAGTTTCATCACACATGAGATGGAAGTCCTCTGATGACAGACAGGTTTACCATTAACGATCGCAAGAAGACAGTGCTTTAAACCACGTACAAAGCACGTGGCTGTATACGAGTAGAACGCAAGCTATGTCACGCGACTGATGCATCCGCATAGAACAGTGGAAAAAAAATTGACCTGCAGCAGGTTCTCCTTCTCTAGAATCCACGAGTCAAGCATTAAATCGTACCTCGTTACAGCTCTATCTCAATCGATCACCCCCTCCACTCTGTTATTCTTTCACGCAGATGCAAGTAAGTTTAAAGTTGAATGGTTCTCTGTCCTCCCGAAAAGCATCAAATACAGTAGTCAACTTGCGTGTATGACTGGTACCTCAATACACATACAGTATAATGCATTGATCATTTGAAGCAAAAAACTTCTTGTGGTCATATACGCTTTTTCGAATGGTTTCCAATACAGAACACATTTATGTAAAGGGCGATAAAAATTTCCCGCTTCAGGTCCTTTGTGAAGGCGTACGTCCAACATAGGGCGATTCCGAAATAGGTATATAAGTATCGAATGTAATGAAGGGATGAGTGTGGCATTCGTGTCTTTCCTAAACGCTGGAAGATGTGTGGCTAGCGGAGTTGAATCGCATTCTTTCAAGGATAGCTAGTCAATGAAGAGGAGACTCTTAAAACGAAAAGTGGGGGAAAATAAGTGAATGGGGAAGAACCGTCGTCGGATTTTGTCGGCGTTGTGCGAGAGTGTGGCGTTACGATATGAGCACCAAAATGACTTCCTCCAAACCTTAGCTCTCTCTCTCTCTCGTCGGCAGTTACAGGAACAAAGTAAATCAATCACATCAAATGAATTCACAATTGCGAATATGGACTGTAGAATGGAATGACGACAGTAAAAATTTGTGCCGGACCGGCGCTCGAATTCTGATTTCTCGCTTATCGCGAACGGTCGCCTTGTGTGTGTGAAATCTTATGGGACTTAACTGCTAAGGTCATCAGTCCCTAAGCTTATACACTATTTAACCTAAATTATCCTAAGGACAAACACACACATCCATGCCCGCGGGAGGACTCGAACCTCCGCCGGGATCAGCCGCACAGTCCATGACTGCAGCGCCCCAGACCGCTCGGCTAATCCCGCGGCTTGCGGTCGCCTTACCACGACTCACTGCCAGAATCAAATTTCCATGCATTCATGTCTAAAGGAACTCTGCATCGTAATCAGAACAACACAGGCACAGCAATATTGTATATATTCGTATCGTAATTTCAGTGCCGAATGTCTAACAGTAAATTGTCTCTTAACTTAACAATCGTCAGTTACCATTAACGAAGGTTACTGACTCATGACCGTCTTTCAAACCCCAGACACTGTTTAAAATAGTTCCCGGACGACTAATGATGTATTCTTTGTAATCCACTTTGAATATTTCACAAGTTTCTATCGTGATCTTGTAATTAGCTGCTACTCAGTGATGTAAAATATTCAGAAACATTCGAAAACTAGTGACCGTCCAATAAGATTTTCACAAAATCTGCTGCAGCCCGAAGACAAACTACATATCATCACATTGAAAAAGATATTGTTTCTGAATTTCGAAGGTGGTCAGATCTTTCTGTTGCCTGCTGGACATTCTGTACTGAATGAAAGGAAGTGAGGTGAAGTAATAAATTACAGTAGGGCGTCGATTATCCGAACGTCGGTCAACCGAACGACCGCTTAACCGAACTGGGTACTCGCTCGCCGCGCACTTGTTACTCTCCCACCCTACCGTCCATCATCCCCCTCACTCCCAAACCAAGTTTCCCACTGTAGTCGCCGCACTGGGCCACCGCTGGCGGAACATCGCTTCTAGTGGAGCCTTCACAAAGCGCTGCTGACCCGCCAAGCCGCCAGTAGCTGTGTTTCAACGATCAGCACACTTCTGTCGGCTTGGCACTGGCAGTAGAAGTAGCGGCAGTATCAAACCTGTTCACAGCAACAGCTGCGCCAGCTTATAGAGTTGAGGCGTGCGGCTCCGCGCAGTTTGAAGGATTGCGCGCCCGCAAGAAGAGCTTCTCACGGTGCAAACAGTCACCTTCTGTTCTCTGTTACGACCACTTGTGCGGTGCTGCTTGAAGAGGTGAACTTGACGATACAAAATGCTTAAACGTAAACGTGTTGTCCTTTCTATGAGGGACAAGTACGAGATTATTAAAAGATTAGAAGAAGGTGAATCTGCAACCACTTGATCCAATTTTAATTTTGTATACTGTGTGTATTGTTCATGCCAAATTTGTATGTAATATGTATATATTTTTGTTTAATAAACTGTGTCACATACTATATATTCCTACTGAAGTTGCCTTTGTATGTTACTTTGTAATACTAAAAGAGATGCCTGTTTTTATGAATAAATTTACTGTACAGGACTTTTTTTTGGCAAATAAACATGTACAGTTCGATTATCCGAACAAACCAGTTTTCCGAACACCCATCTCCCCCAATTACTTCGGATAATCGACGCTCTACTGTACCTACATTCGCTGTCAAAACTGCTTCGCTATGCATGGTGTGTGTGTGTGTGTGTGTGTGTGTGTGTGTGTGTGTGTGTTCGCGCGCTTTAACTTTTAGTGGCTTATATTGTTACTTAAACACCAAATCGTATACCAAAATAGGGAGTAAACTAAACTTGCACACAGGAAGTTCAAGAACAGAAAAAAATGAATTCAAGTGGTCGGTGAAAGAAATTGCTAACCCACAAGAGCGTATTTTGAGATGCTTCGTGTTAAACGTTTGGTTGAAAATCAAAAACAAGAACTTAGATTCATCCATACAAAAAGAATATGTGAAGTAGACATACCTTCCTATCGGTACATAAAGAACGTTTTTGGTAACATTTTTGGGAAACAGCGACCTTGTAAGCTACATAAAATCAGTGAAAAAACAGTCTAGATCACGGTTGCTATTTTATTAAAATGACCGGTTTCGGCCTAGTGTGGGAGCATCATTAGCTGAAGTTGACGAATAGTCAGTTGACGTCAGTCGCTGAAGCTTTCAGATAATGGCTTTACATTGAAAGGCCTATAAATACCCGATCTGACGTTTCACGTGACCCATCACATAATTATTGGAATATTCTTGTATATAATCTCGTTAGCGCAACAACATTAGTCTTCGAACATGTAAAAGTAATAAGCTTCAGCGGCTCAATTAAAACATTTCATACGATGATCGATAACGGCGATCATTGATGAGTCTAGTCCAATTTTACGTCCCACTTAATTTCCGTAAATGATAGCCGGTGCATCAAAACTCTCACAGCCTCTAGTGCCTGACTTGGCCACATTGAAATTGTCGTCAGATACATCTTTCTCTTGGAGCTTTTATCTGCTGCATCAATTTCGTCCTCCTCATAGTCGTCAGCTGTCCAATGAATTAGGCTGCTACTGTTCCAGTTATAGATTTCGAGTCATCTGGGTAATCTCCCTACCTTGTTCTTCCCTCCTGAATGACACTGCACTACTTGTTGAAGTAATATGTGGCCAAGAATTCATTTTAAGTGGTCTTTCAACTTTTCTCTATATTGCTGTAATTTATCATTTAGATTATGTTTACGAAACTCATATCTTCATACCATACTTGTCTAATACAGTGAACCCCTTCCATTTTTCTGCAAGAACTTAAGTTTACAGTACTTTCAATTTTTCTTTATTACGGAGACATAGCTTCTGTATACTTAAGATACTGTCAATGTCTTATAGAATTTTAGCAATAGTCCTTCCTGGACATATTTCAAAGTCTTTTGTGGATTGTGGCAGTATCACTTCATATAGTCAAATGGTTCAAATGGCTCTGAGCACTATGGGACTTAACTGCTGAGGTCATCAGTCCCCTAGAACATAGAACTACTTAAACCTAACTAACCTAAGGACATCACACACATCCATGCCCAAGGCAGGATTCGAACCTGCGACCGTAGCGGTCGCGCAGGTCCAGACTGTAGCGCTTAGAACCGCTCGGTCACTACGGCCGGCTCGTATAGTCAAATTTCCGAGATCCTGTACACAGCAACTGCAAAGTAAGATAATGATGCTCCTACCGTCTACTCCGAAAAAAAGGCCATAATCACGAAAAAGTAGAAATTACCAACTGCTGAAGAAACGAGAAAAGTTTACATAATTTCTCCCGCATTATAATTATTTCATTTAGAAAACACAAAAACCTGGTTTTATAAGGAGTATGGTAATACTGCGTCGAGACTTGTTTTACTCTGTTAATATTCCATAACTGCTGTTACGAAAGTAGAGGAACACAGACGCGAAAATTGTGAGGGTATCGTGTTGCGTCAACAGCGGCTCAAGTTCAAGAGGCGTAACTGTTTCTTGGCGTTCTGTCAACAGCGAGTAAGGGAACAGAGCACTTCTGCGAACACGAGATAACGGACCGTAGGTCATGAATCATTTTCTTCTCATAGGAAACGTGCAATGTGACATCGAAAGAAATTGAGGAATTAGCGAAAATAAAAATACGAAGGATTAAATGGAAATGCCGTGTCGAAGGAGTTTATGGGTCGTTATTATTTCAGAATGGTGTGCAGTATTTTGGAGATTGGAGTCCCGTTCCATCATTCGATATATACGGTGTTCAAAAAAATGGCTCTGAGCACTATGGGACTCAACTGCTGAGGTCATTAGTCCCCTAGAACTTAGAACTAGTTAAACCTACCTAACCTAAGGACATCACACATATCCATGCCCGAGGCAGGATTCGAACCTGCGACCGTAGCGGTCTTGCGGTTCCAGACTGCAGCGCCTTTAACCGCACGGCCACTTCGGCCGGCGATATACACGGTGTCTCACGCACGACGCAACCGCTGTGTTCTATGTTGAGCGGGAGCGAAATACGCTCCAGCCCGTTGCTCGGAGCCTGTCATGTGGTGTACCGGTTCTAGACGAGAATAAATTAAATGAATTAACAGAACTGCCAGATAATCGCTGCGCCTTTTAGCACTTCATACTGGTGTATCAATCAGTAAGACCTGCTCGCAGAGCTGTGCACAAACGTAAACTGAGGCATTATAAAGTACCGATAACGTGTCGACTGACCAACTCAAGATACTGTTGCTCGACTTCAATACTACATATAGCTATGATAGTCTGTGCGTCATGAAGTGTCCGATCCTGAAATGAATTTCCTTTTACCCTGATAAATGTGTTGTTGTTGTTGTTGTTGTGGTCTTCAGTCCAGAGACTGGTTTGTTGCAGCTATCCATGCTACTCTATCCTGTGCAAGCTTCTTCATCTCTCAGTATCTACTGCAACCTACATCCTTCTGAATCTACTTAGTGTATTCATCTCTTGGTCTCCCTCTACGATTTTTACCCTCCACGCTGCCCTGCAATACTAAATATCACTACGAATTTCCTCTTTCGGTGAGATCTTAACGAAGACAAATTTTTATTTTGTCTGCATTTATGGGAAATTGAAAGACGAAACGATATTGGCATGAACAGTAGACATAAAGCATTTGTGTCACACTTGCAATACGTCTACAGAGACTTTTTTGTAAGGCTTACTTATGAATGGATGGAGCTGAGTGGCAAGAAAACCAGAGTTATTGCCAACAACAGCTGAACGGTCCAATTAATATAATCAAAAGTGCTCATGATTCGGGAAACTGAGAGACATTCTAATGTTACGCATATGTCGGGCACATTTTTCGCATTCGTGAAGTAGAGCAGCACAGCTGGTCTCTCGTTTCGGTATCATTTCGCAAAAGACAATTTTATTCCCTACGACGCCGTTTGTTCTCTGCGAAGCCATTTCTGTAACTCAGAATAGACTTGATGGCAGGCTATACTGACGTGAAGCAGAGAAAGTAAAAGCGCGGATTCTACAGCTGGATCAAGCGTTTAAACTGTTGCATGTTGTCGCGTGTTTGGAACATAAATTTAGCAATGAGATTTTCTGGAACTGTGAAGTACGAGGTATTATGTTAGTTGAAGGAACAGCCTTGTTTTGGAGATAGAATTTTTTATTAACGTCAAAAAAGCTAAATAAACACCACAAACGCCGTCGAATTAGAAGTAAAATACCCAAGAATGATGTCCAGAAGAGACTTTCCAGGTCAGAGAAGACATTTATTATATCTTTCAAATGGGAACTTGTTTGCTATTTCGGTCATTATTTTCAGCACCAACTTTAATGAGTCGTGTTGTTTGGCTATTTCGCGGAAGAGAGAGAGAGAGAGAGAGAGAGAGAGAGAGAGAGAGAGAGGGGGGGGGGGGCAGGGACTATGATAGAGAGAGGGGGACAGGAGAGAAAGACGAGACAATAATCGACAACTGCATTTCCATCTCACTCATTCAGTCAGGTTAGAGTTTAATGTCTTGTCGAGTTCACTGGCGACAGAGGTTTTTACTCATATGCAGTGTAAGGAAGAAGTGATCGCAACATGTTTAAAAAGCCGCACCGGCACTTGTGTGGGTTATTGAAAGGAACTGCGCATGAAAGTTAACCGCAATGACCGGACGCAACAGAAACCCACTCCTTCCGAATGCGATTACGATGTCGGGATCACTGCGCCATCTCCCTAGGTTTCCATCTCTCTCTGGTCTCTGTTATGTGAACCGGAATTTCACATTTTTTTCTAACACTGCTCCTTTTTCTCTGTGACTACGAAGAAATTTTCAGAGCGTTCCGGTAACACGAGACCTGATCAAAAACCTACTGTAGTGCCAGAAACTGTATTTGTATACAAGGTCATAGTTTCAATTAGAATTGAAATGTCATCCCTTTCTTGTATTATGCAAAATATAGATGTAAAGTTACCCTTAGTGTCATTAGCAATAGTGAGGAAAAGTATACCAGGAGGCGTTTCCACGCTGGGGGTCCGCAGCTGTATAATACATTTTGTAGGGCCAGGTGACCCATCGAAGATATACAGTGTCTCTTTAAACTTTATTCACAGACTGCTTTCGTAAACCTGTACTCCCATTACCAATGCTGTATGATGAAAGATAAGTTACGCAAAAAAGATAAAAATGTACATATATGTTATCTTATTTCCAAAATTTTACTTATATGGTAAACTGAGCGTATGAATGTTATACAATAAAAATAATTTTCTTGAAAACAGTAGAACAATCATACGCATAGTTCTAGCCTTCGTTACCGATATAAGGCTTTCTTAAATTGTTCAGCAGTAATAAGGAAATTATGTGCTTCCGAAACTGGTTTGAGATGAAAGTTCAAAGAAAAATTTTAGCTTCCTGGAGGATAATTTTCCCCCGCAAAAAGTGAGGTAATCGTTAAATACGACCGCATAATCTTTCAGAATATGTTTTAGTGATAATGGTCCATCTGTATAATGGAGACATTGTGCTTAACTACCTTGATGTTGTTATTCGAGAGAAACGTATGTCGACACCTTTGGGTTAAACTTTTCTATCTTTCCACAATCGTCATTAACAACACAAACACAATGCTTCATTTGCCGGCCGCGGTGGTCTAGCGGTTCTGGCGCTGCAGTCCGGAACCGCGGGACTGCTACGGTCGCAGGTTCGAATCCTGCCTCGGGCATGGGTGTGTGTGATGTCCTTAGGTTAGTTAGGTTTAACTAGTTCTAAGTTCTAGGGGACTGATGACCACAGCAGTTGAGTCCCATAGTGCTCAGAGCCACTTGAGCCACAATGCTTCATTGCACAAGCATCTATCATAGCTATCCACACGATACTTGTAACATGATACTGAAAAAAGCAGGAGGGCCCTATAGCTTTATTATAATACTTGTCACGAAAACACACAAGAATGTCACAGTGATTAGATGCGAACTAGTGACTGAACACCATTTCACTACAGTTTACGACAGTATTTTAGAGATGTGGAGCGCAGTAAAGTGCTGCAAGATAGTGGCATAAATATACAAAGAGGGTGTGAAGTGTTGTACCTCAATTGGTGTGGTGTCGTGAATACGAGCTGAGGAGGACATTGTTGGCAGTCTAGAGTGGCTGTTTAAAACACATTTGAGGGGCCGCTACTGAAAGCGCAGGTCACACCTCATTTAGTAATGGCGCTCTCACCATGGGGTGTGGGGAGACAGTCATTTTTCTGCAGACGGCGTACTTGCAGAGCGTCTTTACGCTCCCGGAAAATTCACGAGGAAGGAAGTAGCGGGCGAATGACGTCATTCACCGCAAGGCCATCTGCGCGTGTCCTTATACCGGAACAGCGAGGCGGAACGCGGAGAGACCAGAGCCGTTCTTTATATAGCGCAGGCCACAAGCGGTGTGCGCGTGTGCGTCCTAGAAACACCAGACGCCTGACACTGTACATGTTACGGAGGGTCGAGGCCAAGTTAAAAACAGAAGTTTGTGTAATTACTCTTTACGCGACCTCTATACGTTAATCAAATTACACTACTGGCCATTAAAATTGCTACACCACGAAGATGATATGCTACAGACGCGAAATTTGCCGATAGGAAGTTTATGCTGTGATATGCAAATGATTAGCTTTTCAGAGCATTCACACAAGGCTGGCGCCGGTGGCAACACCTACAACGTGCTGACACGAGGAAAGTTTCCAACCGTTTTCTCAGCAGTTGACCGGCGTTGCCTGGTGAAATGTTGTTGTGATGCCTCGTGTAAGGAGGAGAAATGCGTACCATCACGTTTCCGACTTTGATAAAGGTCGGATTATAGCCTATCATTATTGCGGTTTATCGTATCGCGACATTGCTGCTCGCGTTGGTCGAGATCCAATGACTGTTACCAGAATAGGGAATCGGTGGTTTCAGGAGGGTAATACGGAATGCCGTGCTGGATCCCAACAGCCTCGTATCACTAGCAGCCAAGACGCCAGGCATCTTATCCGCATGGCTGTAACGGATCGTGCAGCCACGTCTCGATCCCCGAGTCAGCAGACGGGGACGTTTGCAAGACAACAACCATCTGCACGAACAGTTCGACGACGTTTTCAGCAGCATGGACTATCAGCTCGGAAGCCATGACTGCGGTTACCCTTGACGCTGCATCACAGACAAGAGCGCCTGCGATGGTGTACTCAACGACGAATGGCAAAACGTCATTTTTTCTGATGAATCCAGGTTCTGTTTACAGCATCATGATGGTCGCATCCGTGTTTCTCGACTCGCGGTGAACGCACATTGGAAGCGTATATTCGACATCGCCATACTGGCGTATCAACCGACGTGATGGTATTGGGTGCTATTGGTTACACGTCTCGGTCACTTCTTTTTCGCACTGACGTCACTTTGAACAGTGGACGTTACATTTCAGATGTGTTATGACCCGTGGCTCTACCCTTCATCCGATCCCTGCGAAATCCTACATTTCAGCAGGATAATGCACGACCGCATATTGCAGCTCCTGTTCGGGCCTTCCTGGATACAGAAAATGTTCAACTGCTGCCCTGGCCAGCACATTCTCCAGATCTCTCACCTATTGAAAACGTCTGATCAATGGTGGCCGAGCAACTGGCTCGTGACAATATGCCAGTCACTACTCTTGATGAACTGTGGTATCATTTTGAAGCTGCATGGGCAGGTACACGCCATCCAAGCTCTGTTTGACTCAATGCCCAGGCGTATCAAGGCCGTTATTACGGCCAGAGGGTACTGATTTCTCAGGATCTATGCACCCAAATTGCGTGAACATGTAATTAAATGGTTCAAATGGCTCTGAGCACTATGGGACTTAACTTCTGAGGTCACCAGTCCCCTAACTAATCTAAGGACAACACACACATCCATGCCCGAGGCAGGAATCGAACCTGCGACCGTAGCGGTCGCGCGGTTCCAGACTGTAGCGTCTAGAGCCGCTCGGCCACCCCGGCCGGCAAAATGTAATTACATGTCAGTTATAGTATAATATATTTGTCCAATGAATACTCGTTTATCATCTGCATTTCTTCTTGGTGTAGCAATTTTAATGGCTAGTAGTATAAAAACATAACAGAACGGTTGCGTTCTTATCACGCGGAAGTGGAAAAGCAATATGCCACGGTTCTCACTACCAAATGTCAGAGACATATTGATTTTAGCCGCTCGAACACCATCGTCTTTTCAGATTTTTATTCAACTTCTACAAATTTGGTATACCATGCTGTAGCGTGTAAAGAACAGTCGGTGTTAAAATTTAAAAATGGCTTTGTAATACCCCTTTGTAAAAAATATTTTTTGTGTAAAATTTTGTGTAATGATTCTAAACCAAATACTGCATATGTTAACATTTAGAATGTCTGTACTAATAAACGAATACGCGGCCTTCAATTTTTTTCGAGGACTTCTAGGCAATGTTTGGCTGTTTGCTTTTGTCTTTTGCCATCCCACCCTCATCATGTAAGCGTCGTGCTCTGTATAAATTATAATCTATAAAATTAATTCTCAAACAAAATGTGTTCCAATACTTTCTTGTCATGGCAGTCCACATATTTATGCAGACTGCAAATGTATTTACAGTTTCATTTTTCTGCCTTTTGTGGGAGAGACGCAAAATTTCGAATTGGCACCTATCCGCCATTGGCATAACTTGGTTACAAATTTCAAATACCTTTTTCTAGCTTATTGTACAAACTGAACCTGCAGCCATTCGCAGAAGAAGTCAGAGAATTTCAACTGATTACACAGCACAGACCGATTGCCAAATCGTGATGCGCATTTTACATTTCCAAATTCCATCGGTCTGCATCTTTGGCTACGCTGCTGCCAACACCAATTTCGAACAGTTATATCGCACATCTTCGGCCCATATTTAGTGAGCGGAGGTGGAAGCCAAGTCGCAACTTAATCCACCCTCTAAAATACTTAAAACCAGTGATGACATCTTGCCGCGTTGTTGGGCGTGTCCAGTTGATGTTTCTACGAGTTCCCTACTAGTCATATTTGTTAGCAGAAACTTGTAGAAAAGTTCACAGAGAACGAAAATGTTATCTGACTGACAGCTTAGAAGAAAAAGTGTGAAATTCGTCAACAAAACTGACAATAAAATACTAACCCGAATATTTAGCGCTAGATGGTCACCAGACGATGAGTCACATCTTCTGAAATACACTAAAACCTTCCATCTTCGAGTTTGTTGCAGGAAGCTATATTCTGCCCTAAGTAAGACAGAGGATTTCATATGCGAATAGATCACTTTATTTTCATTATCTGGCGTGTATTCCGTCTAGTACTCTGATTTTCAGGACTGCTATTTAACGCTGTTTTAATCGCCTGTACGGAGAGTACTTCCACACGAAATTTGGGAACCAGACTGTATATGCTGAATCTAAATTTACAGTGGTTGGTACATTTTATTATTGGCAATGTATTATTTTTTTCCTCTTGACGACAGTAACTTATGATGCATCTTATGTCATTTGATGCCGCAGGTTTTTTATCGTCCTTTAAGTTATTTTGAATGTCTTAAGATACTTGCTTATGGTCTGTGGATCCAAACTGCTTGTAATAAGGAAGTATTTATTGTCATTTCTTACCGGTGAACTGATGATGATGATGAGTCCCATACTCCTTTATAGAGCGTAGGGGAGCGACGCGGGGACCCGCGCTATGAATTACGATATTCAGTGCCTGTCTTATTAAGAAGAAGATGCAATATACCTTCGGACATGCATGCATTGCAATATCGTATTTATCCGCCGATACCAGGCAGCGACCCTCAATTAAAATGTCCTCCCCTGAACGGGAATTATACAATGTGTGTACGAGTTCTGATGTGACGGAGGAGCGACGACATATGGAAGTTCGGGTCAGGCCGTGAGTCGTGCACAGATAGCCGAACGGTTAAGGCGATAACTCGTGTAAAGTGGGAAGTCCGGGTCCGCAGCTCGTAGTCGTGCGGTAGCGTTCTCGCTTCCCGCGCCCGGGTTCCCGGGTTCCCGGGTTCGATTCCCGGCGGGGTCAGGGATTTTCTCTGCCTCGTGACGACTGGGTGTTGTGTGCTGTCCTTAGGTTAGTTAGGTTTAAGTAGTTCTAAGTTCTAGGGGACTGATGACCATAGATGTTCAGTCCCATAGTGCTCAGAGCCATTTGAACCATTTTTTTGGGAAATCCCGGTCCGGCACAAGTCGTTCCTTTACACAGCTGATTGTTGTTCGTATTCGCAGCCGCGAATGTATTTCATATGTACAGCTTACGAGCTGTGGGGGAGAAAGCAGATTACTTAAATTACAAGTCCAAGGGAGTTATAAAATTCTGAAACTAGTTTCACAACCGTAATGTCAGTATTTCAAATCATTTAATTTACAGCTGCACTACTGTTAGAAAAACAGGTTTTAGGTATGGCCTATTGCATGTACCCTACAATGTTGACTGCTATCATTCTTATGACGAGGTGTCCGCCCCGATAGCTGAGTGGTGCCCGGCACGGTAGGTCAGCGTGTTTGGTCAGAGGGTTTAGCTTCCCTCTGTAATAAAAAACTGAGTGAACGGATCACCGAACAACCTGAACGACTGTCACTGTCCGTCCGCCACGAACAAAGACAACAAACGATATAGAACAAAACGAGATAAAAAAAAGTGGTCAGCGTGACGGATTGCCGTCCTACGGGCCCGGGTTTGATTCCCGGCTGGGTCCGAGATTTTCTCCGCTCAGGGACTGGGTGTTGTGTTGTCTTCACCATCATTTCTTCCCCATTCGGCGCGCTGGTCGCCCAATGTGGCGTCGAACGTAATAAGACCTGCACCAAGGTGTCCGGACCTGCCCTGCAAGGGGCCTCCCAGTCTGTGAGTAAATCTACCCGTTCAGAATCTTACTACATCTTCAGCTGAGCAAGTGAATGACAGCGTAGAAGGCAGGAGGGCGTTGACAGAGAGCGTGAGTGAGGGCCCCAAATTTGGGAACGAGTGATGACAGCCGTCGACGTCGGCGGTTACGCCGCTGGGGTCCGCAGGTGACGCCCGGGGGCGCGCGGTCGATCCGACGCAGCTGCGCTGACGCACGAACGCTATTGTGCTAGCCGCTGGCTCGTCTCCATTGGCACCTCTGCGAAATCTTGTTTACTTGTATATACGCTATCTGCGTTCAATACATTATTACCTAAGCATTTCGTAGTAGCAGCTAGCATTAAGAGTTACCGAACTTCCTACGGAATTTAATAAACCAATAATCGCGTTTTTTTTCTGAATGCGCCTATTATAGACTGCAGCACCAAAGAAACTGATATAGGCTTGCGTATTGAAATACAGAGATATGTAAGCCCGTAGAATACGGTGCTGCAGTCGGCAACGGCTATAAACGACAACACGAGTCTGGCGCTGTCGTTAGATCGGTTACTGCTGCTACAATGGCACGTTATCAAGATTTAAGCGAGTTTGAACGAGCTGCTACCTGCACCAGTTTGTTTAGCTCTTCAGTGTATCATCCATTCAAGCAGATTCTAACACGAGCATTCGGACTGAAACGTTTTAAGAAAGCTAACTGCAACGTATCCGCTTGATGTCATACATTAGCTCGCCCCCCAGTACAACCATATACCGGGTGGTTATAATGAGAGTGTCCGCCCCGATAACTGAGTGGTCAGCGTGACGGACTGCCGTCCTACGGGCCCGGGTTCAAATGGTTAAATGGCTCTGAGCACTATGCGACTTAACCTTCTGAGGTCAGCAGTCGCCTAGAACTTAGAACTAATCAAACCTAACTAACCAAAGGATATTTCACACATCCATGCCCGAGGCAGGATTCGAACCTGCGACCGTAGCGGTCGCTCGGCTCCAGACTGTAGCGCCTAGAACCGCACGGCCACTTCGGCCGGCGGCCCGGGTTCAATACCCCGGCTGGGTCGGGGATTTTCTCCGCTCAGGGCCTGGGTGTTGTGTTGTCTTCGTCATCATTTCACCCCCATCCGGCGCGCAGGTCGCCCAGTGTGGCGCCAAATGTAATAAGACCTGCACAAAGGCGGCCGGACCTGCCCCGTAAGGGGCCTCCCGGCCAATGACGCCAAACGCTCATTTCCATAATGAGAGTGCAGCTACTCACGGAGGTCCAATGTGGGCTGTAGTTATCGTATGGCAGCGAAACGTGGTAGATATACTAATGCGTTAACCCAGGTCGGCTGCAGGGATTTTGCTGTCGCGTGCGGAAATTTGAAGCGTTGTCCCGCCCCCTCCCTTCCATCAACTCCTTGCGTTTTTAGACATAGTGAACCTTCTTGACAATGTCATTCATCCATGAAGTCTTGTTTTCACATATCGCTCTGACTCATACATCTTTCTGACGCGATTACGTTTTCAAGACCAGAGCCAGGTATGGGACAGCAGCCAATGAAAAGAAGTGAAACGTTTACAGTGCATATTACACTAATTCTTTATTTATTACAAAGGTGTTTAAGGCTGCTGCATAAGAACTGTTACGCCATCATATGCTGACATTTATCTCCATGTATTCATTACAAGGGCGTGTTGAAAAGTAAGGCCTTCGAATTTTTTATGTGAAAAATCTAGGAAGTTTCTTTTTTAATAAAATAGACTTTATTAGATATTGTACATCTGCATTCTTTCCTGTCTACGTATTTATTTCTCAACGTAGTCAACCCTGGCAATGTACACATTTCCCCCAACTTGGGAGCAGTTTGTTGATTCGATCACTGTAGAATGTTTGACTTAGTTGACGGAGCCATAATCTCACCTCTGCCTTCACCACTTCATCGCTACCAAAGTGAAGTCCTCGATGGTGATCTTAAGTGAAGTTGAGGAAATAGATGAAAATCGGATGGGGTCAAGTCAGGACTGTATGGAGGATGATCGATGACAGTGAACCCAAGGCGTTACACTGTTGCATACGTCGCAGCTCTCTTGTGTGGTCTGGCTATGTCATGCTACAGGAGAGGTTGCTCCGTGTGTGGTCGGAGTTCTCCGCGGTTAGAAGCTCGGTTACAGCACGGTGTTTCCCAAGCACCGACACGATTAGTTACACACCGCCATGATTTGGAGCCCTCTCACGGCAGAGGGTTGGAACTTGCGTCAGCGAAGCGCGAAAGTCTATTCATGCTTTTGGAACCATATTATTTAAGTTTCGGCGCCCCCAAAATTTTGACTCCTGAGCGGTGGTAGTTCGCCGAAGTGGCGTCAACTAAAAAGGACTTACAATACGGCGGCCGAACTTCCCCGCATGGGGCCTCCCGGCCAACAATGCCATACCATCATTTCATTTTCTTTTTCTGTTAACCGACAGAGTTACTTTCGCATGTAATAAAATTAGTATGGATTAAACAGGCTGAGGTTGTATAAGCACTGTACTCCAGCTGTTACTCACAGCTACTGTCGCATATCAATAAAATGAAATGTGTGTATGACTTTATTCGCTGGGACTCGCCGTTCGGGATGTTTGACCACTTGACGCGAAGCCTTTATACTTGACGCCACTTCTGCGACTTGAGCGTGAATGGTGATAAAATGATGATAAAGACCACCCACCCACACCCACCCACCCACCCACCCACACACACACACACACACACACACACACACACACACACACACACACACACACACACCTCGAGGCCTGGAATCGAAACAGGGACGCCAAAATTTAGGTTCAGGAATGCTAACCCTAAGACCACGAGCCGCTGACGCATAGCAGTAGCAGTGCTATGATGAGCGATGGTGGCGGTGCTAAAATAAACGTGGACTTTCTAAAATAATTAAGTAGCCTTAAATTGACGAAGAAAAAAATAAATAATTTGTAGTTTATTGCAGAGCAAGTTTTTTTATCATTTGTACGTGCAGTAGCGTCAGCTGCCCTCACGCATCTGCTACCCGCGTCTGCGCTCGCATACGATAATCAAATGCAGTCTCACTAAACGCCTCCCACGATTCGCAATTATTAGTATGGATTACGCTTAGAGGTATAATACGGGGAGGTGGCGTTACGGGCTTACGCTGTCCATTGCTTTAAGGCCGGCACCGCCATGTTAGGAGGCCCTAAACATTTGCAGACTCCTGTTTCCAAGTGCCTCTTTTTCTTAATTTCTGTCGTGTCCACGCAACAGTTATTTAAATAGTACAGTGTTGTCATAAATAGCATAGTGCCAGGATGGCATTTTCAGATTTTTCTTTCTGGTCTTCAAATGATTATTTGATCGAATAATACGACGCATTTGGCTTCGTTAATGTTTCTTCTTGTTATACGTTTCGAATAAACAAGAAGCGCAGTATGTGATGTTAATCCAGCATTTTCCTTAATAAGAAATGACGAAACTGATGTTCCACCTGTGTCCTCTTCCCGAAAATGTTGAGGCAATATTTCGCTGTAAGTAATCTTCACGGGTTTGCCGCCGAATAACGTTGTGCAAATTCCACAATATGTCTTTTTGTTTTGTGAGTGACGTCTGACCGCACTGTTGGTAAACATAGAGAAGGTCGCTCTGCGATTTTTGCCAGAGGGCGATTTGTGTATGGCGCCATCTATCTGCAAATCATTGCGCATGCGTGATTTCCGGGCCTGCGCATTCTTCGCGGTCGTGTTCTACGTACTGAGCGTCGACGTGCGGATACTGTCAGTCTTACCTAGCCACCAACAAGGTTCAACCACCTGAAGACGTCGGACAGTTGTTCCGAGGAAATTTTGTGGACTTTGCACAACGTCATCCGGCGGCAAACCCTTGAAGCCTATTTACAACATATCCGCCGGTAAAGCTTTAAAAGTCACAATATTTTGCTATGTCTAGACGGTTTGCAATATTTCCTTCCCACGGTGTTCAACAAGGGCGCTCTCCGAGCTGTACTGATAGGAAAACTAAAGTCAAATTACAGAAATAAAACCACTAAACTGAAAGTAACCAGAGCAACTAAAATACATGTACATAAAAGAAAATGCCGCTTTAACGAGTTCGCTTAGGAATGAAATGTAATTCCTTTACACATCAGACTATAATCAGAGCGAGTGGTATACCTGTAAATGATGCAGGCTGGCAATTTTTATCAAAATACTTCCACGAGAAGCTAATGTTTGGCCCTAATAACATGGCGGACGAAGGCTTCGAGTTTGTGACGTGATGGCATCTCCCTTTATTATACCTCCATGGGATTACGCCTCATAATTCTACCTTAAACGCTTCGGCGGTGTGTGATTTTGCATTGTACTGCATAAAATAACCGTAGGTGTTTTCATTTGTTGTCAGTGCTTTGTAAAAAAGTTACAGTATATTCTTGAACTACGTATCAGAAGTAGTGGTTTGGTGGAAAAAAGACTGGTCCGATAATAGGAGTTCCATTAACTCTCCATACCTCTGTTTTCATATCATCAGAATTTCTTTGTGCAACTGATGAAGATTTTCAGAACTCCAACATCGACTGTTCTGTGACTTTACGTATCCCCAATAAAAGCAGCCATGCGTCATCAGAAAATAAAGTATTTCAGGTTCGATGTCTATAACGTGCACAGTCGGCGATAGCCAGACAAGCGTAGTGATATAGAGTAATAGTATCTGTATTGGTCACTCGGAGCACTACCGTTACTCCGTAAGAATTAAGCTAGTGTTTGCACACATTTGTGTGAGATGCTACAGATACGGAAGTTTAAAACATTACATGGCGCAACAATTGTCTCCTATTTCCTTCCAAGGACGCCCCTAATTCGTCTAGTTTCAGCAAAACCGTAGGCCACTTGCGAGAATCCGAGGAACGGGCAGCTTTGATTCGGCGCTCAGAGTCTGCCTGCATGGTCTGCAAGAGAGACGCTCAGTAGCTCGTTCCGGGCTTTTGTTGAAGTTTCGAGAACATACCTTCACCGAGGAGTCAAGAAGTATATTTCTCCCTCCTACGTAT
This sequence comes from Schistocerca nitens, assembly GCF_023898315.1. Taxonomy (NCBI): domain Eukaryota; kingdom Metazoa; phylum Arthropoda; class Insecta; order Orthoptera; family Acrididae; genus Schistocerca; species Schistocerca nitens. The sequence goes on along the minus strand of NC_064619.1, from coordinate 314,540,355 downwards.
ATCTCGCGAAGAGGCCATGAGGAGCCCACACAGAGGCATACCGACAGTCTTTCTTTCCACGAACAATACGAGACTGGAATGGAAGGGAGCACCGATAGACGTACTCAAGGTACTCTCCGCCACGTACCGTCGGGTGGATTGTGGAGTATGGATGTAGATGTATTGGATCCACGGAAACACCAGACATACAGCGTGATAAGTATTTAGACGGCCAACTCTGGGAAGTTGTAGGTGACATCAAAACAAATATTTTTCCCTAATGTCATTCTTTCCTATGAGGATTATTTAAACCGGTGGAGGCCGTATTGCGCTCTTCAGTTGTTAGAGGCCGTATTACGCTCTTCAGTTGTAGGCGACTGCTGTCCACCAGTGTAGTAGTGCATTGTCTCTATTTATTAATGGAGCGATATACCTGGAGTGAGTACACTGATATGGTTGGTGCGTACTACGTAGCGCACCACAACGGTCGGGCTGCACAGCGGGTTTATCAACAACAATATCCTAATGACCGTATCCCGCATCATACGACCTTTGGTGCTATGCACCAACGTCTGCGTGAGACCAGGTCATTTAGCAGATTACCTGGACAGGGACGCTGTCGCACGGTAAGAACGCTGCAATTTGAGGAAGCTGTCTTGCAGCATGTGGAGCGGGATCCTTCAATCAGCAATCGTGCAATTGCACGTAACATGGGGATGAATGAGACGAATGTAATAACGAGAGCAATTGTTACGTCCATTTCACATACAGCGTGTCCACAACCTGTAACCAGTTGATTATCCACCCAGAGCACAGTTTTCGCAGTTGAACATGGATCAGCGTGAAATGCATCCTACATTTCCATCCTCTGTGTTGTTTACCGATGAAGAAACGTTCGGGCGTGATGGAGTCTTCAACATGCACAATTCCCATGTTTGGAGTGAGGATAACCCACATGCCACAGTTACTAGCGCTCATCAAGTGCGGTTCTTCGTTAATGTGTGGGTCGGTGTTGTTGGGGACTGTTTAATTCGGCCGTATCTGCTACCTAGGCCATTAAATGGCAGGCACTATTACAATTTTCTCGCCAGAGCATTGCCAGAATTGCTAGAAGACGTCCCGCACCCTACAAGACAACGCATGTGGTTCCAACGTGACGGGGCGCCGGCACATTTCAGTCGTCGTGTGCGTCGATTACTGGACCGGTTCCCAGAAACGTGGATTGGCAGAGGTGGTCCTGTACCATGGCCTGCTCGATCCCCAGATATATCTCCTCTGGACTTTTTTGTCTGGGAGAGATGCGCAAGCTTGTTTACGCAACTCCTGTTGCATCAGAAGAGGATCTGGTTGCCCGGATAATAGCAGCAGCAGGAACAATTCAGGATACTTCTGGGGTTTTTGCCCGTGTCAGACAGAACATGATCCGACAGCGTAACCTTTGTTTACGTGTCAATGGAGGAATTTTTTAAAATCTACTGTAATTGGAATTGGGCAGCGTTAATGTGTTGTCTCTTGATCATAAAAAAATGGAAAAGTGTTTGTTGGTTTAATTAATTTGCCGCCAGAGAAATCTTCGTCTACCGGTTTAAATACTCCTCATAGGAAAAAAATGACATTAGGGAAAAATATTTGTTTTGATGTCCCCTACAACATCCCAGAGTTTGTCGGTTTAAATACTTTTCACCCTGTATAGTTTGCGTCACCTGTGTATCTAGAACACAGCAATATATTTAAAATTTAGCAATATATTTAAAATCTACGTCCATGGCTGAGGGAGAATTCGAATGCGACACCTCCGGATTATACATGACCTGATCAAAAGTGTCTGAACACCCCTATGTAAAACGGAATTGACCCATAGATGTCACGCGAGTTCGACACGCCAGTATAAAAGGAGGCGAGGAATGCTGTGCTGTCAGCGGAGAAGCAGCAGTAATACCAGACTGGCTAGATCAGAAAAGCACAGTGACTTCGAACGTGGACTAGTCATCAGGGACATTTCTACCCTTCTAAAGCAGCTCAAGACGACTATTGGTGACTTGTAAATGCGAAGGTACCGCTACACCTAGATGTTCATGTACTGACGGACGGGGAGCATTGAGCACTGCAGATGGTGGTTGTAAAAAATAGCACTAAATAAGCGCAAGGAGAGTTCCAGAGTGCTATCAGCAGCTGGATTTTATTCAGAAGATTTAATTCTTGAGATGGTTTGTTTAAGATGAACGAACTGTTTGATTTTCCTTTTTTGTTACTGATTTAAGTGCTTCTTATTATTTTCGTTCATTTTATTATTCAATATCTGGGGATAATAATGTTTATTCAAGATTTTCTTTTTATGATGGGAGAACACAATGACTGTGCGTAGAGAGTTAAAAAGAATGGGGTACAGTGCTTGAGCAGCTTCTCATAAGCCACGCATTTCTGTAGTCAATGCTAAGCGACGCCGGAGGTGGTGTAAAGAATATCGCCACTGGGCAGTGGGTAACTGGAAACGACTGATCTGAAGTGATGAATCACGATTACACTGTGTCAATCCGACGGAAGAGTATGGGTTTAGTGAATGACTGGCGAACGTCACCTGCCATAGTGTATAGTGTCAACAGAGACAGTGTTACGGTTGTAGGTGTACATGGTTAGGGTTTGGTCACCTTATGACGCTTAAGAAAACACTAAAAGCTGGATGTTGTGGACTTACTTTAAAGAACAGTGTACTCCACTCAGTGGAGGAACAGTTCGAAGATAATGATTGTTAGTATCAGCATGCCAGCACGCACTGTCACGAAGCGCCATCTGTGAGGCAATGGTTTATGGACAATAATATTCCTGAAACGGACTGGCCTACCTAGAGGCCCAACCTAAACCCAACTGAACACCTTTGGGATGAGTTAGGCCATCGAATTTGTTCCAGACTCCACCGTCCAACGGCACTACTTTCTGTGGTTTCGGCTCTTGAGTAAGAATGGGCTGCCATTCCTCCACAGAGACTGAGACACCTCATTGAAAGTGTCCGCAGAGGAGGTCAGGTCGCCATAAATACGAAGGGTTGACACATCCCATATTAATGTCGATTCTTAGGTGTCCAGGTATTTTTGATCAGGTAGTGTACACACTGATATCATGGCAAGAATCCGGATGCTAGCCACCGAGAATCTCCCACATGCCCTTAATTCACTTTACTGTGAAACGATGAAGGAAGAATAGTGTTTAGCGTCCCATTGACCTCAGTATAAAAGGAGAACTGGCTCATTTGGACAATAGTGTTGAATTTACAAGACCTCCTTCGTCTGAATTATTCTGGGAATACACGGAAAACCTACATCAGTACGGTCAGACAAGTGGTACGACACCACTGCGCCCTTATAATAGTCTAATGCCCAAACAATTGGTCTACCTTGCTCAGTAGCACATTAAAAGTTTTACATTTACATTAAACTTCGAATAAGTGGATGGCCTTGGTGGATGATATAACAGTAGAGTTGTAAAACTACCGTAGCTTATGGTAGACTATTGTAAGTAAGTATAGAGTGAGGTAGCTTTCTTAGTAGCTTTGCTCAGTTACGATCGCCGCCGCGTTACCTGTACGTTAAGTGTGTTGCGTACCTGTTGGGCAATATCTGATTTCGATCGCTTTGTCTGCGTATGCGATCAGTGTCTTACTAGATTCATTTAGAAACTGGAAGTAGTGAACGATGCAGAAACTGAGTGGAAGACATATAAAGGGTCGCATAACCTACGGAACATTTTTGTTCTACATATTTATTCTGTCCGTTACTTAAAAATAAGCAGTATTTATAATAAAATTGAAAATGCCAATGTTTGACCCACGTTTTGTTCGAAAAATTGTTGATACGTGAAACAGAGGAAAAATAAAAATAAAATAGAAATTTATCGTACAGCACTAGAAAACACAATTTCCTCAAAAAGAAGTAAACTTTAAAAAAACGCAAAACAAAAATATATTGAATATCGCTTCAATACTTGAATACACTTACGTAACACATGTTTCTATTATTGCTAAACAACCTCGCACTTATCAATAATAACAGGAGACTCTTGCCTTTGATCATGATGATGAACGCTCTATTGAGTACAACAATGATTACATGGATTTTTTATGTTTGTGTGTGCAAACTGTACTTGCACCAAAAGTAATTGTTTGGGTACATAAAAGAGCAGAAATTACGTGGTCAACTAATTTTTATTACTCATAAAATGCAATTTGTGTTTTGTGAGCATATAAAATACACAATTGAATAACGCTGAACGATGTGGGACTCTAATTATGTGAAAAACAAACAAACAAAAAACAAAGAGAAGTCGTTGGGTCCCAGCTTCCCTCACACACATTCCTTTTGTTTTTCCCCTACCAACGTTACCAACTATACTGGTAATCCTATCATTCTCTATATCGTTTTTGCACTGCACCAAACCAACATAACTACAGTGTTGGTAGAACGCAACTCTGTACGGCAGTAACGTCTGAAAATAAACATGAGAGTGCACAAATAGTCGAGGTGGTGTGAAAGAATGCAATGAAGTCTTTTGTTTGTTGGGGCCATAGGGCGCAAACGAGCTGAGGTCATTAACGCCCAAATCACGACTTAAAAGGAGCGTTTTCAAAGGAAGGCACTCCGGGGTTCTTGAAGTTAATTGACACGTGGGAGCCTATATGAAGTTAACTGACATGTAGATGCCTAAATGAAGTGAATTGACAATTATCATCCTAAACGACGTTATTAGGTAGGCAAAATTATAATTAATAGTTACAATGAGAGTGGAACGCCAGTTAAAGAACCAACAAACATAGTTGAAGGTAGAATGACCACGCTCCTTTTTTTAACAGACCTTGCGGTAAGAGTTTCTAGAACAACGGGTGTCCACGTTCGAAAATGAAATCTCCGACGCCATATTTTTACGGTAAATGGAAATGAGCGTATGGCATTGGCTGCCGGGAGACCCCTCGCGGGGCGGTTCGGCCGCCGCTCCACAAGTTCTTTACCGCCACTACGGCGACCTGCGAGCGAATGAGGATGAAAGACACACAACACCCAGTCATCCCGAGGCAGAGAAAATCCCTGAGCCCGCCGGGCATCGAACCCGGGACCCCCGTGTGCGGGAAGCGAGAACGCTACCGCAAGACCACGAGCCGCGGACATTTTTACGGTGAGTTAAGAGTAGAGCCTGTGCTGTATTTGCTAAGGCCTCGGATAGTTCAGATGACAAACTCTCAACAAATCGTAAGGTGGTTAGATAACTGACACTGGGTTGAATGTGATGGACCATCAGTGGTTCATAACAGTGAGAGCAAGGTGGTGCGGTGTTGCCACTTAACAGCTGAAGAAGGCTCAAAAGAGAGGGTCCTATACGTAGCCTCGTTGAAACGAGGTTGGACTGAACAATATCGAAATAAAGACGGAGATTACGAAGTTATGAAGAAAATTCGGTAACATTTGGACAATTGAAACTGAATTGATGAAAACGCATTGAGTATACTGCACGCTGACAATACACATGTCACGTAACGTCACGATCGAAATTTTACCAGCCGTCATCAATTTGCTACGTTGTACCAACTTCCTGCGCTAACATACAGACCTTTATTAACTAATGCGTGACACGGATCTGGTTACGAAGTGGATATTCCCGTTGCACTATTTGATATGAACTCTGGCTTTTGACACTGGGCCACTGCAGCGCGGATGCAGCGAAAACAATGTAGCATGTCCACATATCACCCTTGTCAAGTGCGCATGCTGTTTCATTCCGCTGTACTTTAATCGCTTCCTCCAAACTCCACATTTTCACGTCAACGGCGAGTGAGAGAGGGACGTATGACAATTTAGCAACTTCTGTTTAGATTAATATGACTGTATAAGTACCGCAATCTTTAGCATTAAATGCATTTCTACCAAATATTTAACTTTTTGATATGTGGTACCTTATTATGACTCTAGTCAATATGCTAGTCGTAACTGTCCGGTATATGGTGTCGTTCGTTCAGTGAGTTATGCTTTGCGGGCTGTACATTTGTGCAGCACATTCAAACATCGATTGTGCACAAATGCAGTTTTGCAGACGAATAATCTTAAAGGGTGATAGACATTTCCGAATTTTAAATTTCTTTTCGAACTGGGGTACTTCCTTTATAAGAGACGAAGGCAAGAACACGCAAAATTCTTGCCTGACCTTGTGATGGCGGATGAAAACTGCAACCGCTGTTCTCCACTGTCTAATCGACCACAGAACGCAGAGCCTTCCTGGAACGCGCACGTGGTGGTCTTCCCTGTTCCGGTGGAGCTCCGTGGCTGCACGCGTGTGTACGGAACTCTGCAGTTCGCGTCGGTGTTGGCTGACAATCACTGGCACACTAACTGCCTGACACAGCTCGAAGCGGCGAACTATGCTGCACATGCGCAAAAAGTTTCTGGCAGCGTTTTCGACGCGCAGGCTGTTGCTGTTTGACGAAAGGCCACCACCAAGTATAACGTTCCAATAATGTAATGAGCTCCAAAGTCCATCTGCCAGTCGGTACGAGAAACACGAGTTCAAACAAATTATTTTATTAAAATACTAGCCTTAGTTTCTGCTACTCAATGCAATTTTGACAAATATTGTTGCAAGTGCAAAATTATAAATAACTAGACTGATTCCAGTCTCAGACTCCCTCTAAACGATATGTGGCAAATTTCATTAAAATTCTTCTGGGTGTACCGCCCAGTCACTTTACAAAATACTGAAAATTCTTAAGTACTAAATTCTGACGTTTAGACATTTTAAGTATTTTATAAGATTATGCAGCTGTCCTCCAGAGAGGATGTTAATGAGGATGGCACCCACTGCGTAAGCCAACGTAATTATGTCATAGGGGGTTGGTTCATCTCTCGAACAAAGATAATGGCGTCTTCAGATCAGCATTTCTAGTAAACATTCAAAGCAAATTAGTGTCATAACTATCTTAGTCTTTGTGCTCCTCCTTCGCCTCTTAGGTCCATCTCCATAGATGGGTGAAATTCATTTAACGTAGTAAGGACAACTGAGGATCTACTTGAAGCAGGATACCACCCTCCTACCGTTTTCCTCTTGTACTAGTATCCTAGGATGATTTGTACAGAGGTTGAGTAGCGAGCGATCACTATCACACGGTCCCGCGTTTTTTTCGCGGAGTTAGAAGTTAATTTGTCTTCTTCTCTTCTGTACATAAGAGGTAAGTATCGGCTTAGGTTAAAAATTACACTTCTTGATTGCTTCTTGGTGGGCACCACAGCCTCAATAAATTTATAGAAGCAAGTAGTTTTCAGCACTTATATCAAATTAGTACCTTATTATGCAGTATTAGCTGGTTTGGAGCGTATGCTCTATCTCACATGCACGATGGATGTGGAGACATCATCCTTGTAAGTAGGCACATGGTTTCTGTTTTATGCTACTTAACGATATTGATGTATTAGCATTTATCATGAACTTGAAAACGAGCAAACGCCCGAAGCTAGTTAGTAATGCTTAATAAATTACTGATTAAAAATAACGTCCTGTTGAAAATGATGTAACCATTTAACATTTACACTACTAATAGCTCAGGGAAGTTTTGTTAGCTTTCACGGTGTTTATTGTTGCAGTAAAAACCCGATATAACACGGATGTCAGGGAACAGTGCTTTACCCTTGCGTTATAGGGTAACCGCGGTAACTGTGGCATTACAAACTACTCATGGAAACCTTAAAAAAGCACATAGTACAGTGTTACACTACACTATCTATTGCATAGTATTTAAATTTCAAGAGCATTAGAACTAAGACACTTTAAAAACTTACCAAATATAGCACTTAGATAAACTTCACTCAAATGGTGAGCAAACAATAATAATACAGTAGCTCCAAATAATACACCGTACCGCTTTATAAAATACATTACAAAAACGCGACTGTTCACGACACTGTCTACAAGCTACTCTAAGTTCAAGTCAGTCAGTTTTTTTTTTGGCAGGCCATTTCACGCATTTTCTTTCGTGCGTATTGTTTTACGTTCATAAGGTTCAAAAACTGAATAATTTTTCGTTCACTGTGTCCCTCGTCTCACGTAAACATTCCATCTATATTATACAATATTTCACGTGTACTGTAAATATCTTCCATGCTCTCTTGTTCCTCTTTTTCACTTTCATCTTCAATCGCTTTAACACTCATGTCACACAGCATCAAGAACATTTTTGCCATCTATACCTCTGAAATAGGTTTAACCTTGTCGACGACTGCCCTGTGTTCAAGTCTGCAAGATCGATATTGCGCTACTGATCAGACTTGATGTCACTTTTCTTGAAAGCTGTGTTACTGCATTCTTCAATTGTTGCATTTCACTCTGAGATGTAAAACCTGTATATGTAGCGTACGGCACTACTTAATAAACACACTATTGTCAGATCTTGCATAAATCTTTGAACACAATAACGGCTCTATAAATAGGCATGCTCAGTGTCAAATGGTTCAAATGGCTCTGAGCACTATGGGACTCAACTGCTGTGGTCATAAGTCCCCTAGAACTTAGAACTACTTAAACCTAACTAACCTAAGGACGGCACACAACACCCAGCCATCACGAGGCAGAGAAAATCCCTGACCCCGCCGGGAATCGAACCCGGGAACCCGGGCGTGGGAAGCGAGAACGCTACCGCACGACCACGAGATGCGGGCCATGCTCAGTGTCCTTCCAATTGTTGTCCAACTGAGAAAGTGCTCCGTCTCTAATAAAGACACCGTCCGCAGGATGTTAACCATCCTTCTTAGAATCTCGCACTTCGTCCACTGCACCATCTCGCTCGATTGGCTATGAAAAGGATCAAATGAGTACCAGGAAGTACACGCTCAGACCTATACCACAACAGAAGGGAGAAAGATTATGGTTCATCGTCCCGTGGACAACGGGATCGTTAGAGCACAAGCTCTGCTGGACAATCATGGATAAGGAAATTGGTCGCCTCCTTTTCAAAGGAATCCTACTGTTATATAAACGAGTTATGGAAATCACGGAATACCTGTATCTAGTTTGCGTATGGGTATTTGAACCTTTCTGCTCTTGAATGCGAACCCACTGTCTTAACCGCTGCTCAAACCCGTATGACAGCCGAATGTAAATGTCTGATTTCTAGTACAATGCGATTAATAAAATTGGAAGCTTGCAGCTGGAAGGAACTTTCTTGCGATGAAAATAAAAATGTAAGCTCGTAGGCTTCTACGGCTAGTGTCAATTTAAATAAAATAATTTTGGGTATTAGGTTACGTTATTATATGACATTAGACCACCGATGTTTCGACTGTCCTTGCAGTGGTCTCTTCAATGAGTGTTTTATGACAGCGTTTACAAAATCGTGTATGTAGACATGCGAAGCAGCTGCACGTATACATCTGCACATTATGCATATTTCTTTGTATTACTGTTTCATAAATTCAAAGGTGTTTTCACAAATACACAAAAATTTTCATATTGCACTACAAATACACTTCATTTTTTTATTTCCCTTTCTAAAAGAAAATTGGCCAAGGAATTGTCGGGTGTATACGTTCCACATCTCGTGCTAAACCATTGGACCAATTTTAGTCAAAGTTGGTACACATTTCTTTTACTATCTTGAAAGAAGCACTGTGGATCAAGAACCACCTACCTCCCATAGGAATGCAAGGTGGGGATGAGAAGCCGTGACATGCGCAATTATTCGATAGTGATTGATGTTAGTGTGGAATCCACAGTTTTTGGGGTCGCCAGGCTCATTGGTGGCAGTCACGATGACGTTTCACATCTAGAGGTGGGGTGCAAAGGTATTGAATATCACCATATCTCTGCAACGTGGGAAGCAATTTCTATCAACTTGGGGCGCGAACCACTTGCTACCTGCAAAATAAGTTACTGTAGACAGTAAGACACCATTAGCACACGTGTGGCTGAAGGTGGAGGGAAGAGGGGAACATAAAAGCATAACTCAAGAATGTCTGGAGCAATTTCAATCAAATTTGGTATACACATGACTCACTGAATGTGTAAAAATACTGTGAAAATAAGATTTCTCTACTACCCGTACGGGTGTAGGTCGGGGTGAGGACGAAAAAGGGTGACGTGTAAAAACAGTTTGTTTCATTTTCACGCCTAAAAAGTTGGACCATCGTGCACAACTGTAGGTTTCGTCTGGAATCAGATGAAAATACAGGAAGAAATTCGCTACACATGCAAATGAAGTGAAACCATAGCAGCTGAAATAAAGGAAAAAAATATGGCACCTGAGTAGGAGGGGTTATTTGTAACATGTTATGGCTGGGATTATGAGTAGTCAATGCAGTGAGAAGTGGCAGGTAAGGGAATTGTGTCTGATCATTCGGTACTAAGCCTGGGCAAATTGACATTGTTTTTTACGTTGCATTACAGCAAGGTTGTCCATTTTCCTCCCTTTATGGATGTGACGTAGGACTTCATGTTGTACATAGTAAACTTCCTTAAGCGGGTGTCTGCAAGAATAGTCTTCTTTTTAAAGTTTCCAACTTCTATGGTGTACCTTGAAACGGGTGCATATTGCCTTGTCACACTGACCGTACAGAATTTTTTGCCACAGTTACAAGTGACTTTTTATATCCCAGTAGTATTGAGAAGATAAAATTATGTTTCGGGCCACGCTCACCCTAAAAATCGAATCATGCACCGTTTATTGAAGTCTTGAGGTTGTGGGTCAAGAACAGGATAAACAAGACTGGGGACCTGTTGTTTCTGCTTTTTAATGCGCCTGCCGCCAAGGCAGGAGTGTAGCCATTGTCTCATGCTGTTTGGCTAACTGTATTTAATTCAGTTTGGAAGTCGTCATCATTCTAGGGATGGATATTGGCTAACGAATCGTTGAACGAAAGGCAGCATATTTATGAGTCACTGGATGTAGAGAACAAGCAGGGGTTACAATGTATGTGATGGTAGGTTCCTATACATCTTGAAAGTATGGAAGTGATCACTGATATCTACGGTAAGTTCTAATTTGTGGAGTTAGCTGCAAACTTCATTATGAAATTGATACTGATGTGATTAGAACTTAGCTGCTTGAGGAATGTCTGAAGTTAGCGGGTAGTACCCGTTCATAAGCACAACATATCCCCAAAAATACCTAAAGCAGTTCCCAACCTTGGAAGAGAGTGGCTTATTTTTTTTTTTTCGAAACTATCCATGAAGATTTGTCTAAGGACTGGACAGAGGGGGAATTCGATGGCTCGACCAGCCAACTGTTTGTGTATCTTGTTACTTAAACGAAAATAATTTTATGTTGGGCACGTGTGTGTAGTTAACCTTGTGTCGCCTTGGCAACTGGGTTAACTCCTGCTTTATCTGGTAAGTCCGTGAGAATGCTTAGGCACTCCTATACACGTATATGAGTGAATACGTCGCTGGCATCAAAAGAAAACAGTTTGACACTATGCGGATTTTGGTATCTTTTAGCTTGTTCAGCAACTCAAATGGTTCTGATTAAGTCATTTAACTCTCTCGCTAATTTGAAACATTGAGCTGAGAATGAACACAATACAGGTCGGAATGGGAAATTGTTTTTACGGAGTCTAGGGAGGCCATACAATCAATGCGGTATAGGATTTATGTTGGTGAGAAAGCGGGTGTCAGAGTCAAATACGGTAATATACTTTCACACAGTTTAATAACACTTTTAACTTTAGCATTATAATACTGTTTGGGGTCCTTTCACATTTGTTGAAAGTTGAAGAAATTTAGGAAATCCTACACTTTATTTACATAGGCATCTTTGTTTATTAAAACAAGAGTATTCTCTTTATCTGGTCTGACTGCCGTAATGTTATTATCACTCACTTTCTTCTTGAAATTGTTTAAAAATTGTCTTTCTTTATCTAGGTTAAATCGTTTTTCATCGCTTTTTCACTAAAATAATTCCTCTCTTCTTAGTCCTTAATAAAATATTAACAATTGTAATTTTTGAAAAAAAAAAACTGAGATACTCTGTAGATGCACTAGTTTAAAATCTTTGATCATATAAAATTTCAAAGCATATATACGAGTACATTATGAGTGAAAACACAGAAGACACTGGTGTAATACTGTACAATATTTATTATTTTCTTTTAGAAACCGATTTTCGGCTGTCACGTTATTATCACGTACAAAGATATGGGTATAAAATAATCTACCAAGAAGCGAAGGCTGTGTCAACCAGTTCAAATAATACAACACTAATCAGTAGCTACGTCTGCTTCCACATAAAGAGAAGATAACGCTATCCTCACCCTAAAGACTGGTTTGAACACTGCAGTATTTTACTGGACACAGTCCACTATTCAAGGTGGTACTCCCTTGCCTTTGAACTGCTACTTTCAGGGCAACCCATAAAGATAATTGGAGTGCAGACATGCTGCTACGTTTCATTTTTCACGTTACCAGACATTGTCACCGGCGAAATAAGTCAAATTCATGATATCCGCAGTCCTGTATTAAACACATTTTTTAAAAAAATGTACGTAATCCTGGAAACTTCTGGTGTTTTCATGTTATCCCGATCATCCTTGTATTGTCACCAATTTTTAAGTAACTTTATTTTTGATTCTTTTTACTAGATGTTTCGCCTCCATAGGTGAGAGCTTGGTGTATGTAGCTACCATGCATAAGACCGAGTTCGATTCCCGGCCATTCGAGGGGTTCTTCCATGATGGCAGGACTAGAAGCGGATGAATTCAGCCTTATAAGGACAACTGAGGGGCTACTTGGTGCGGCTCCAGTGCATGGAATAGAGTGTACACAGTATGACAATTGGGCTGCAGTCCATGAGCCAAAATTAGGCGGGAAATCTTCCATATTGAAATCGAGTAAACAGCTGTCACTTAAGTCACAGGCGAATAGATACATTTTGTTTATTTCATAAATTGTCCATTTCAGCTGCTGCGCTTACCTCCAATTAGTAAACAGTCGTCTAATGTACTGTTAAAGTTAGAAGTATATAATGAGCATCAGTAGGAGAAAAGACCAAACAGGAAAGTTACAAGCGGTTCCCACAAAGTGGCTGATAGCTGCACATGAGAAAAATGAATTTCCAGATTTTCTTGCTATAAACAGTAAAAGTTTACTAAAGTGTATAAAAATACTATACGTAAATGAAGCAAAGCTATATCAGCTCTTGGAATTAGTTTTTTGGTAGAGGTTCTTTTCCTTTAAAAAATTAAAAACGACTTGCTTTGCATTTGTGCGTTTTCATCACTATTGTAAACAATAGCTCTCATTCAATTCTGAGAAAACTAAATAATGTACAAAGATTATTTCTATCGTATATTATATTTTCATATCGCAGCTCGGTGATGAAATGTCTGTTTTCTCAATATTCGTCGCAGTTACTGTGATACATAATTTTCTGTACTCTGCAGCATAAAATTTGAAGGGTATGCAGCGAAAAATGTAGTCGCTGACAACTTTACGTTTAGTTCGTTTTAGGTGACACATTGCTATGTACTAGGTGTAGCTAACACATCGAAATTGCTTTTAAAGTTAGAAGGAAAACCTGTCTCACTACGTTATTGAGAAAATAGAAGTTAATTTTATTTGAGTGCACTGCCTGACGGCGCTACGTGCAAGTATCCTGCAGCTCAGTCACGAACAGTTTGCGCAAGCAGACACACGTTCTCATATTAGTAATAGCGACTTATTGTTGCACACACGGTTGGAATACATTCCACACCAAGAGCTACATAATGGAAAAGCTGAAACATATCTCATATTTAGGACAAAGATTGACGTAAGTTTCTCTGCGACACTTATCACCCGTCATTTATTACACTAATGTGATTTACATTACATAATATGTTACAGTTAACTTATAGGTCTGGGCCTAATTCAAAACATTTACATAAATTAAATTTTAATGCTCCGTATTGTCTTATTTTAAAGCAATGCCTACCTTAAAATAAACCGAAATAAATTTGCTGACTGCGAATTTCTTGGCTTTAGCTTTGTTAGATATAGGTATACTACCTATTGGTGGCACATGAAAATTTGTGCTGGACCAGCATTCTAGCCTGGATTTCCCGCTTCTTGCGAGCGGTCGCCTGAACTACTTCGGTTTTCCGTGCACCCAGTTTGCTTCAAATTAATTTCGGGCGGGTGTCAATCGTTATTATGACTGTTCATCCAGACATGCAAATAAATTATATCTGTGTGTTAGTTTCAGGTTGAAAACATGAATGAAAATTCCAGCTCTGATACGAAAACTGACACTCCTGCAGTGTGTCCCATAACAGCTGTTTCTGCTGGAAGTGAAGTTGATTTATCAGCTGAAAACCACAGAAAAGAAAAATTAAGAAGTAAAATAAGACTGCAGCAAAGAAAAAACCGATATATACAAAACTAAGTTGCTTCATTGTTATCTGAAGCTAAAAGAAGTGGCAATTCACAGCTTGCACATGTAACAAGCAATGAATTTAACAGCATATGTGATAAGTTTTTAACTTCAGATTTATTACAACTTATTTCATTAGCGATCCTTTTCGTAACAGTTTTTCTCTAGCCGGTTAGAGTACTTGCGCTTGACTTCATACAAACCAAGGGAGCCGCCTTCTGCTTACTTTCTGTACGTTGTCTATTCTGTGTTCGAGATTTGGAAAGCTGACAGTGACTGAGAGACCGCTGGTGGACCACGTGCTCCCCATTCTATAGTGGAACGTCATTTATTCGGTCCTCATTAATACGGATCTCCAGTTCTCCCGGATAGTTATTTCTTTTAATATAATTAGTGTGCAGGATTTGATACTCCGCAAGTAAAGTCAGCAGCAACCGACGGTAGCAATCTAAAGTCAGGAACAGCTCGAGACCATTTTTCCTCACAAGCGACTTATCATTTGGCAACCATCCACCCTCCCCAGTTTCTCCTGCACATTTTCCCCCGTGTCAGTTTCGCTGAGTATACAAATCTTCTTCTTAGGCGCCCTACTCAGCTTGGCGCCCAAACCGGCTGCTAATAATTGTGATCAGTTATGCATAGAAATATCACAATTGTAGCGCCTCTCGCGTCCCTCCCAGCTTGGAGCCCCAACCGGCGCCTTGTTCGCTTGAATTTAAAACTCAATCGGTGCCCCCGCCCCGCCAAGCGTGGTACGCGTTCCCGAACTGCCCTGCATGGAGGGGAGGGGGCACCGAACGTGTTAACGACAGCGGCGTTGTTTGAATGTAAACGCAGCCAATCGCCATTCATGGATCCTGGCACGGTGTCAGTTATCACCGAACTGTACAGTATTGTATCGCACCTCTTAGCTGCGAATGTAAAATGACACCAAAGAGAAAGAAGACGGCAGTTACCAAGGTCACACAAGAGGTGCACTATTGGCCAGCCATTTGTGAGTATGCATTGCATAAAGAGACTAATGACAATGCGATATTGCAGGGCCTACATTGTTCAGAAATACGATGCATCGCACTTCTGAACAACGAAGGCACTAGCGTGTCCGAAGGAACTTCGTATCGTACTCCTGAACAACACGGGCACTTCAGTATCGAACTTATCCACCGAAACCGGGCAAGCGACTTTCAATTAAACTGTATTCAAACCTTATGAATCACCTCGAAGGGAACGATCTATTGATACGTAATCAGCATGGTTTCAGAAAACATCGTTCTTCTGCAACGCAACTAGCTCTTTATTCGCACGAAGTAATGGCCGCTATCGACAGGGGATCTCAAGTTCATTCCGTATTTCTGGATTTCCGGAAAGCTTTTGACACCGTTCCTCACAAGCGACTTATAATCAAGCTGCGGGCCTATGGGGTATCGTCTCAGCTGTGCGACTGGATTCGTGATTTCCTGTCAGGAAGGTCGCAGTTCGTAGTAATAGACGGCAAATCATCGAGTAAAACTGAAGTGATATCAGGTGTTCCCCAGGGAAGCGTCCTGAGACCTCTGCTGTTCCTGATCTATATAAATGACATGGGTGACCATCTCAGCAGTTATCTTAGGTTGTTCGCAGATGATGCTGTAATTTACCATCTAGTAAGGTCATCCGAAGACCAGTATCAGTTGCAAAGCGATTTATAAAAGATTGCTGTATGGTGTGGCAGGTGGCAGTTGACGCTAAATAACGAAAAGTGTGAGGTGATCCACATGAGTTCCAAAAGAAATCCGTTGGAATTCGATTACTCGTTAAATAGTTCAATTCTCAAGGCTGTCAATTCAACTAAGTACCTGGGTGTTAAAATTACGAACAACTTCAGTTGGAAAGACCACATAGATGCGTTTCATTGGCAGGACACTTAGAAGATGCAGCAAGTCCACTAAAGAGACAGCTTACACTACACGTTCGTCCTCTGTTAGAATATTGCTGCGCGGTGTGGGATCCTTACCAGGTGGGATTGACGGAGGACACCGAAAGAGTGCAAAAAAGGCAGCTCGTTTTGTATTATCACGTAATAGGGGAGAGAGTGTGGCAGATATGATACGCGAGTTGGGATAGAAGTCATTAAAACATAGACGTTTTTCGTCGCGGCGAGATCCATTTACGAAATTTCAGTCACCAATTTTCTCTTCCGAATGCGAAAATATTTGGTTGAGCCCAACCTACATAGGTAGGAATGATCATCAAAATAAAATAAGACAAATCAGACCTCGAACAGAAAGGTTTAGGTGTTCGTTTTTCCCGCGTGCTGTTCGGGAGTGGAATGGTAGGGAGATAGTATGATTGTGGTTCGATGAACCCTCTGCCAAGCACTTAAATGTGAATTGCAGAGTAATCATGTAGATGTAGATGTAGATGTCTCCTCTGTATGGGAATATACATAATGGACGTATACTGATCAGTCAAAACTGTTGACCGACCGCGACGTTGGATGCCGCCTGGTTCCGTTGCGGGCACGTGACGCGGCAACAAAAGTATGTAAGCGCAGCAGACACGGACGAGGATCACCATAGCGGAGATATGGGTTGCAAATGGGGAAATCCATTGAGATAAGCGACTTTGACAAAGGGCAGATTGTAATTACGCTGAGCCTGTGAACGAGTATCTCTTAAACGGTGAAGCTGGTAGATCCTTCAAGTGCTACTGTCACGAGCAGCTACGGAAAGAGGTAGAAGGATAGCAAACTACCGCTAGGCGCTAAATGGTTGGACGTCTACGGCTCATCACAGAACGTGAGGTTCTGAGGTTTCTCTGCTCTGTATAGTAGGATAGATGGTGATCTATACAGTTCATCGTACATTGTTGAACACAGATCTGCGCAGCACACCATCCCTACGTCTTGACCGAACGACATTGTAAATTCACAAACGCCGTCATCGAAGTGAACGGCGGCTCGAAAAGTGCAATGCGCCACGGACGCAGGCTAGTGGGACCAGTATAATGCAATGGAAGACATTCTCCTGCGCTTGCATGGGACCTGTGATAGTAATCGAAGGCACGCTGACAGCTGCTAACCACTTGCATCCCTTCATGCTTGATGTCTTCCTCGACGGAGATATCTTTTGGCAGTACAATTATCCGTCTTTCGGAGCCAGAACGTGCTATAATGGTTTGAGGAGCATTACAGTAAACTCAAAAATGGCTCTGAGCACTATGGGACTTAACTGCTGTGGTCATCAGTCCCCTAGAACTTGGAACTACTTAAACCTAACTAACTTAAGGACATTACACACATCCATGCCCGAGGCAGGATTCTAACCTGTGACCGTGGCGGTCGCGCTGTTCCACACTGTAGCGCCTAGAACCGCTCGGCCACAGTAAACTGACTTTGATGTCTCAGCGACCAAATTCGCCCGATGTAAATCCTGTAGAAACCATCTGGGTCGCTATCTACGCGAATTATATGTCCTGTGCTAAGACATCTAATGCCACATCCTCCACAAACCTACCAACAAACTGTCGGATCCGTAATACGGAGAATCCCTGATGTGTTTCGTTCCAAAGACGGACGAACAAGCTATTAAGCAGGTGATCTTAATGTTTTGGTTCATGAGTGTACGAGTGCAGGTTACTGACGACATATGGAAGTTTGGGTCTGGCCATGAGTCGTGCTCGGATAGCCTGAATGGTAAGGCGACCGCTCGCGACAAGCGGCAAATTCGTGTTCGAGTCCTGGTCATTCCATTATACAGCTGTTGGTTGTCTGTATGCGTGCGATATTTCATGCAGTACGCTGTTTGACGATAGTTGTTGTGGAAGCGATTAGTGCGACATCTATGTGGCATGGTAACGTACCTGCAAGACATCATTTGAATGCTTCAGATCGTGGAGGAGTAGCTGGACGGCTCGAAGCGATCAAGGGTAACTACTGCGGTCACAGTAATGGATGTGTCCAAATGGATAATCTCTCGATTAAAAAAGGGTGCTGAAGCTGGAAATGCTACGCGAAAGCATTCTAGCGGTCGTAGACAGACCACCACACCACAAAATGATTGACACGTAGACCTATTGGCGAAAAGGGACACACATCTCACTCTAAGGGAGACCGCTTCAGACCTTGCAGCCGCTACCGGTACACGTGTATCTGCCAGAACCATTGCACGGCGGTTGAATCAGGCTGGTTTGTATGCTCGGAAGCCTGTTAAATGCGACCAACTTCAAGTACTCCGTTGTCGAGAAAGAGTTCCTTCTTGGAGGGAGCACGTTGGTTGAGGTCAGCAACATTGGTCTAGCGTGATATTCTCCGACGAATCTCGCTTGAATGTGGCGATAGATTCTCTGGCTACGAATTAATGTGTGTGCAGGCATTACCCACAACGGCCGGACACCGCGCGAGGCCCCGTTATAGCGCAGCGGTATTGCAAGATCATTGCGGATCGTATCCGTCTGTCTAGGGGTGCGGTAGGTCCCGACTTGGAGCTACCTGCCTCCTCCGAGCATATAAACTTTACAGAACATGCGTGGGATACTCTTGATAGACGTGTATCTCACCGTCCGCTGTGGACGAGCGGTTCTAGGCGCTTCGGTTTGGAACAGCGCAACCGCTACGGTCGCAGGTTTGAATCATGCCTCGGGAATGGATGTGTGTGATGTCCTTAGGTTAGTTAGGTTTAAGTAGTTCTAAATTCTAGGGGACTGATGACCTCAGATGTTAAGCCCCATAGTGCTTAGAGCCATTTGAACGTGTTTCTCAATGAACGTAGCATCCCCGAACAGTAAAAGACCTGTAAACTGCCTTGAGAGGAGACAATATCCTCCAAGGACTCCTCAACCTTTTGGTAGCCACTATGGATAACAAGCACGAAATATGCAGCAGGGCACAAGGAGGGCATATTCCCTATTGAGAGTCCGATATCGACCTTTATGTTGGGAGTCTGACATGTGTCAAACACGAACTTTATTTATGTCGGTTATCCTGCTTTCCAGTGTGGTGAAATCTGTGCCATTTTTTGATTGTACATATGCCACACCACCTCTGCTACCTATGTACTGTGTTTCAGGTTGTCCAAGTTCTATGTGAATACGCCTTTCTAACAATGTATTTGTTCCATAGCAATTGGCAAGCAGTACATAAGGGCGACAGTTGCTTGTTTCTGTAGGCCACTATCATCATCTTCATCATCATCATCATCATCATCATCATCATCATCATCAGTAGCGGCTGCAAGTACTAACGCACTGTAGTATACTGTGTCAAGTGTCAAGTAGTCAGGTGACTCACTGAAGTATCCTTCATACTTTCCACCTCCAGCGAGTCGAGAGATCGCATCAGTATCTTTGAGGTGACTGTGGTGAGGAAAACAGTAGGTGGGTGGAGAACGGTGTAAGAAGTGCAGGTTGTATGTGGACGTATACCGACGTAAGAAGAGCAGGTAGTGTGTGGATGTACACTGATCAAACCTATCCGGCCACCTCTATGTAATTAACCACTAGATGCTACAAGAGGCTGCCCCGTCAGTGAAAAAGGATGCGCGAAATATTGTGTTGTCATAAAGCTCTGTGGCTTCGAACGCGTATTAGACACTGGATTCTCCTGAGTGACAAACCAATTAGGAACATTTCAACCCCTGTAAAGGTTCCCAGGTTTACTGTTGGTGATGTGTTTGTAAAGTGGAACGGCGGAGGAGTAACGGTAGCTCAACCAAGACAACGCAGATCTCATTTACTGGCGGACGGGAACCATCAAGAACTGCACAGTGGTTGCAAAAAATGGCATTAAATCACGGGTGGGGGTAGGAATCACACGTGAGTTCCAAATTGCTATCAGCAGTCCGTGTAGCAGAGTGACACCGCAGTAAGTTAGGAAGATTTGGCTACAACGGTCGAGTAACTCCTCAAAAGCTACTACACATTTCTGTAGTCAGCGCTAAGCAACGTTTGGTGTAGAGTAAAGAGTGACGCCACTGGGCGGTGAATGACTGGAAACGAAAGATTTGGAATGATGAATCACCCTGTTCGCTGTGGAAATCCTAAAGAAAGGTTTGGGTTTGGCGAATGCTATCATGTATAGTGCCAGCAACGAAGTACGGAGATGATGTTCAGGTATCAAAAATGGTTCAAATGGCTCTGAGCACTATGGGACTTAACTTCTGAGGTCATCAGTCCCCTAGAACTTAGAACTACTTAAACCTAACTAACCTAAGGACGTCACACACGTCCATACCCGAGGCAGGATTCGAACCTGCGATCGTAGCGGTCGCGCGGTTCCAGACTGTAGCGCGTAGAGCCGCTCGGCCACCCTGGCCGGCTGTTCTGGTATCGAGGTATTTTCCATGGCTAGGGTGTGGTCCACTTATTGCGCTCAAGAAATCGATAAATATGAAAGCATATGAACAGATCTTATGTGCACTGATTACAGTTGGGAGACGATGATTATTCGTACCAGCATTACAATGCAACTTCTCATAAAGCGTCATCTGTGAGGCATTGGTTTGTGGACAGTAACATTCCTGAAATGGACTGGCCCCAATGGACTGAACCCAGTGGAACATCTCTGGAATGTTTTCTTTTATTTTTTATTTTTTTAATAAAGGGCCTGAGAGAAGTGTGGGGAGGGCAGGCGTCGTCTTCCGAGGCCTGGCCTCAATGTCCCATTCCCGCCCTCCCAGCACCAAGGAAAGGAAAGGAGTTCGATAGGATCTAGAGAACATAGACTTCGCTCCAGACCACATTGTACAATATCAGTAGCTTTCTGGTTTCGGCTCTTGAGGAAGAATGCGTTGTCATTTCCCCATGGTCATTAAAAGCGTCCCCAGCAGAGCTCAAACCATCATAAAAGCGAAGGATTGACACACACCACATTAATGCCCGCTAATTTGGCGCTGGTTGGTTGATTTGGGAGAGGAGACCAAACAGCGCGGTCATCGGTCCCGTCGGAATAGGGAAGGATGGGGAAGGAAGTCGGCCGTGCCCTTTCAAAGGAACCATTCCGGCATTTGTCTGAAGCGATTTAGGGAAATCACGGAAAACCTAAATCAGGATGGCCGGACGGGAGTTTGAACCGTCGTCCTCCCAAATGCAAGTCCAGTATGCCAACTACTGCGCCACCTTACTCGGTCCGCTAATTAGGTGTCCGGATACTTTTGATCAGACAGTGTATGCGTTTCGTTTTTCATATTTATGTAAACAGTGCAGGATTAGAATCCATTTGCAATGAAGCTCCATAAAAATCAGTATCAACTTTCAACTCTTCCCCCATGTGCGAGCCAGGTGCTCGCAACTCCTTATTGCTGAAGAGCAGGGGAGGCAGAAATGCGAGACAGCAAGGAACACCTTATTTTCACTTTGTGTGCGACCTGACGCAAAAAGCTACAGGTAAATGCTTTTGGCGCTGGCTGGACAGTTTACATGTGAATTACGGGCGTTACCTGTAGACGGGGACAAAATACATGTCAGTAGTTGTGGCCGAATTTCCGCCTGAATCGCCATCGCTAAAGACACTGAATAAACCCAGCCAACGTCCGCTTACTTCGTGGACACGAGTTAGCTACGGCTGTCGCAGAGGATAATGTTTTCCGGGTCGCCTGCCGCTTACCCTGACGTGACCTAGTTACCGGCAGGGCGGGTCGTGCGAAGCCAGAGGCCGGTGGAACAGTTTGGCGAGCTACGCCACGCTACGCACTGCTCGTATGCGAGGCACCCGGGGGGCAGCGGCGGGTGCCGTCCGCACGTCGATAGCTGCGCCCACCTGCGGTCGCTGTAGCTGCGCTTCCTGCACTTGCAGTGCGCGTCGCCCTCCA